>NW_020653637.1:0-12520 GCF_003589595.1 Hyposmocoma kahamanoa | reverse complement strand
GATGGTTCGGACATGTAGAGAGAATGAATGAAAGAAGATTAACTAAACAGGTTTATACTCGGCGAGTGTGAGCAGGAAAGTTGGCGAAGGCCAAGAAATTGTGGCCATCCTAAAGAAAGTACAGGTCAAGAGACTCTTAACCAACGAACATGTTTTAAAGCACTGATGCATGCTGAGGAGGCGAAAGATGTGTGTCAGGACCGTTGCAAGTGGAAGACTGTTGTATCTGCCTAACACGATGGAAAAAAGGCGTTAAGTGTAAGTATATTATTTGTAAAATAAAATAAAAAGCTCGCAGAACTATATTGCTACCATAATAAGTCAAGTTTTGTTCCAATACTTTCATTAATTGATCAGATTTTAATTTCAATTAAATTTAAAAAAAGTAATATTTAAATTTAAAAAACGCAGGAGCGAGGGTTGGGGCCGTCAGGAACGATGATGTGCACGTTTGAATTTTCTATCAAATAGAGATTTAAAAAAATTGAGATATTACAACAAAAACTATAAAGTTTATTTTTGGTAAATTTATTATGTTTTGTAAACAGTCATGAAATAGCAGTTATTGTTTGTATTAAACAAATAAGTAATCCTGTTGTCTAAATTTTGAAAAATGTTCAAATATGCATTTAAAGCACAAGCCTTTACAAAGGATCAAAGCCGCGTTTGACAAGCGGATGATTCTATTAAGCCAAAATGTAATGCAGCGGTCGACGCTCCTGGATTTATCACATAGTCGCATTTACAACAACAGGGTATCGTATGAGGTGCTACTTATAACCGATGTACAACCAGCAAGTGGGCGGTTAGAGGGGCGTACTAAAAAGATAATAACTACTTTTCTTCGCAGTTGTCAATGCCGATCTGCGGCGACCTCGTCCTCGTACGGGCGATCATCATCCAGATGGTGATTATCCAGCGTGTGTTAATTCTACGATGGTTAAGGAAAATAACAAAAAGTTAGTATACTTTTAATTACGTTATGTTAATTGTCAGTGAGTACCTCTCTCCTTCTCCTTTTCAGGTATTCGCCTGTCTTACGAATATGGAAAATAACTTAGCTCTCTCTCTAGTGTCTCCGGTGTTCGAGATACATAAATTCTATTTGTTTTTCTTTTATTTTTTATTTTTAGAATTTAAAAAGGGGTACAATATACTTAAATATATAAAACATAGTCTACAAAACAGTTTGATTGCAGAATCGAAACGAGTCTCAATTGAGTAAAAAGTTACAAACTGACACAATGTGGTTAAAAATACTTAATTAAATTACTAACTATTCAACAAAAATTTGTTAAATAATGATCTTTCATCATTTTTTAAATTTACATATTTGGTATCATGTCTAATAACTTCTGCTAAGCTATTGAATATGTATGGAATACATTTCTTTAAGGTCCTATCTCTATTATGGAGTATATATGTATATAGTTAGTCACTCTTGGGATTACAATTGGGATTACCAGAGGTCATCGACCTTGTATTATAGTTGATATTTTGGAAACTTTATACACCGACGCTACATGAAATTATAAACATATTTGTTTCTCCACAAAACGTTCAAATCACGATAATTGCAGACTAATATAAAATACACTATTTTAAGGAATGTTGAGAAAAAGGTTAAAGACTTAGGCATTGCGGTTGTTCAGTCTGCACGTGAAGTTGTTCGCTTGCTGCACTAGGTTGATGTTAAGGCATTCACAAGACGTGTATTCCTCGACGTGCACATTTTTGTGATTGCTTTTATCATGCGTGACATTCATTTTATTATTATTATTATTGTATATATTTTAAACTCAGTCGGCCGGGGTCAGGGACTCAGGTCCAAGAATCGGCGAACAATACGTGCCGTATCGAGCAGGACCGCCTTCTGCATTTGTGCTGGAAGCGACACGCCACAGAAATCCAACCGCCTCAAGCTGTTAGAAAGGCTGACTGGAATTAACCCATTTGCGGACAAAACAATTGGGATTATTTCAGTGGAGGCCGCATCCCACATGTCGGTGATCTCGTGCGCCAGGTCGAGATACTTCCGGCGTTTCTCGGTGTCAGCTTTCACGACACCCTCGTCATGCGGGATGATCACGTCCACAAGAAATACCCTCGACTGCGATCGATCCAATATCACAATATCAGGCTTATTCGCAAGAATAGTCCTGTCCGTGATAATAGATCGATCCCAATAGATTTTGGTGCGGTCATCTTCGAGTATTGGCTCCGGTGAATACTTGTAATATGGCAACCTCTGTTGCACTAGGCCGTACTTGAGAGCGAGCTCTTGGTGTAATATTTTGGCTGCCTGGTTGTGTCTGTGCAAGTACTCAGTGTTAGCAAGAGCGGAACAACCGGAAACAATATGCCTAAGTGACTCTCCGGGACGGCCACATGCCCGACAAATGTCTACTGTGCCGTCCTTTAGGATATATTCCCGATAGTTCCGCGTCTTGATAACCTGATCCTGTATTGCACAGACAAAACCTTCGGTTTCCCCAAAGAGGTCCCCGAAACGCAGCCAATGTAGGGAGGCTTTACGGTCCATAAAAGGCTCGTGGAGTACCTTGAAGAACCTCCCATGGAGCTCCTTCTCTTTCCATACGGACTCGCGGTCAGAGGTGCTAAGCATCACCGGGTCTCGCCATTCCTCTTTGGTCAACGATAAGAGAGTTAGCCCTTTATCACACGTGACAACCTCTCCACGAATTACGTCATCCGTCATCGTCAAAAAGTAGTTTCTGAGACTGCATATCTCGCGGTTGTGCATGGTTTTGACACTTAATAGGCCTCTACCTCCACACTTCCGTGGGACATACAATCTCATAACTGACGATCTCGGATGATGCATTCGGTGAGAGGTCATCGTCGTGCGGACTCGTCTATCCAGAGCGTCTAATCCCGTCTGAGTTCATTTGAAAACGCCAAAAGTGTACATCAGAACAGGCATGACCCAGGAGTTATAAGCTCGGATCTTATTAACGTCTGACAAATAGCTGTTTAGCACATTTTTCAGGCGCCCATAAAAAAATATTATTATTTTATTATTGCACACGACAATATATAAATGCAAAAATTAGTACATCTTTGCAAAAGACATACATAAAAACTGTTATAAAAATAAATTAAAATAACGCCTTGGAAAATTATATAGCTCTTACGAAATTATTAAAAAGATCGTACAAAGAAAAAATTCTTCGATCCGGCTGGAGTCGAACCAATGTCTTCCAGTAAACCGTGGCAAACGCTATGTCAATTATGTGCTTGTTGCACATCTTGGTTTTTAACGACTTTTTTGCCGTAGCGCCATCTGTGTTAAATCTATTTCTTCACTCAGCCAGGTATCTTTACAGCCGCCAGCGGCTGACTAGAGACGTCGCTTTATTAATTGTAATTTTTACGAAATTGTATATACAATTGTATGTACATATTGCAACGTCCATGGTCTCGAAGGGATTCTGAGTCCGAAACGTCGAGGTAATTAAAATGTGTTTTATAAGTGATTAGGTCCCAAATTAAAAATCAAATAATGTGTGAAATTCGTGAAAGTTTAAATCAAAGTATGAATACGGGCCTTTTCATGGTCACGGTTGACCATTGGACCTGTCAAGGGCCCGAAACGTTGGTTTGTTTGAAAATACAAATATACGTGATTTAAATCCGGAAAAATAGTTTCATTTCCTATGTGTAATAATTGCGAAAAACTTAAGAACTCGATATAATTTTGCTAAGTAACTAAAATATCTGTGCTTGTGTTAAGTATTATATAGTATATCACAGGGAATGAACGCCTCTATATGTTGTGGACTCCACACGTGGCTAAATGTATAGTTCAATTTTAATTTTAAATATTGTTCTAAAATTACTAAGATTGTTTATGTACCTCTTATTTGTTGTTGTATTTTGTGGAAAAATAAAAAGTATTATTATTATTATTATTATTATTATTATTATAATTTTTACTTACATTGGAAATTGGAATAAATTCAAATCTTTGTTTATACTAACACATGCAAGTTTGTTGACACTTGAAATAAATGTTTTATTATTACATATATTAAATTATTTTAATTTTTTTTTCAGCCAAGTGTCGAACAGTCAACGACTCCTCATGACACCTCGTAGAGAGGCGAACACGTTTATCGATTTAACCACCACTGGGTTCGCGCAAATTAATTTACTACCATTTTGACGCAACGCCTGAATTATCATTTTTCTGACAATATGTTTGACATCGCCGTCTGTCAACATCAACACTAGAAATACCGTGACATTGACATTTTCTTTCATATTAAAAGCCTTAGAGGATATAGTGTAAGTTAATAGCGGCAGTTAGGAGTGGCAATTGTAGATAAAGGATTTTCAAAAGATAGCATTAAACAGGGCTTCAATGACGGAGTAAAATGACAGTTCATTACGCAAAAGTGTTGCCCGCTTCCGAGCAGCTAGTGATTACAGTCGATAAACATTCTATCGAATATCGACTGAATATTGGTCACGTTTATGGAATAGACAGCCCAACTTGTTTCATTTGAATCATCCTCGATCCATTATTCATCCAATTAGTGAGCACAAGTTCATTTGAATTGTCAATTTCTGTAAGTTCATACATACATACACTGTGTTTAGAACTATGTTTATGAAAAATACAAAAAGGAGATATATTTTAAAGTTTTTGTTTATATAATCGAATCCGCCTATTTTTGTTAAAATGTATATAAATAAAATTTGATTTCGATACTAGCAGGTCAACTATCAAAATAAGAATAAAGAAGGCAACAACGCAATTAGTAATCACTAGAACGTCGTAACATTCACAATTCAGTCATTTTTGGCACAATTTTATCTTCTTTCATAACCTATCGATAAAACTATCGACAACAACTACATAACTATTTTAAATTTTATAAAAACTGGCAACCCTACGAATGTCACTTTCCTTCGTCTTCAAAAAAGTGTGTTATAAAATTAATTGTTTTTTTTAATAGCAAACCTGCTTATCTTACGTCAAAGTGAGTATAATGATATAAGTAAGTAATTGGCTCTGAAAGTATTCGAACCGATTTTGTTGGCATCCTGTATAAATGACGGATGTGAAACTTTTTATTTGTTATAGCACTTTACGGCTAGTGTTTGTGTAACTAGCACATACTACACACACACACTTTACACACTGTTCACTTTAGTAACACTTTAGCTCCTTGTGAAAGACTTCGCTCTGGGAATCACCTACTTCTGCTGCCAAGCAGCAACGTGAACATTACTGCGTTTGCGGTTTTGAAAGGTAAGTGTTGATAAAATTACGGGCACATGAGGCTCAGAGTGACGGCCACAGTGGCAGTGCCCTTCAGGTCTTTGTGTGTGATTGAGTAGGGCCGCGATTCTTATGGACAGGCGTGTCGCTTACCAAAAGGCGCACGACTTGTTCGACCTGACGCTTACAAAAAATTAAAAAATATTATAAAACAAGAAAATTTGATGCAGAAACAATAATCTTGGGACGGATAGAGATACTAGCCAAGCAATCCCCGTTCCCGCCGTGCCTTATGTAGTGATTTTCTCAACCAATGTGAGGAAATAATAGCAGACTAAAGAGAGGAAGATGTATAGAAGAAAAAGTAACAAAAAAAATATTTATATTATATATTAAATTAATTAAACTTAAAAGTAATATTTGATATAGTATTTGCAGGCATTTTCGTTATCGCTCTTCTTACTGGGACTTATTTTCGCGACGAACATATGAAAAAGGCCGAAAAAAAAACAAAAAAATGCCAAAGAACTTTAGTTAATTTTTCCTCCTTTTTTTAAAAAAATATGATTAAATTACGATGCAAACACTTGGCAGTTGACTGTATGAGTTTTTCTTTAGCCTATTTACATAGTTCATTATTGGTTGGTTGACATAAAAGTTTAGAGAAGTGGACAGTAATGCATTTTCATACTTACCTTGCAGGCCTTGACCGGGAAGAAGTCGCACGGTCCATACACACAAACTTTCCGTGTTCGTTTTTGAAAGTAATGCAAACATTTCCGAGCATGTTTGAGAAAAAAATTTTTTTTTACTCTTTATTTATTAGGATTTTGATTATTATTGAACATATCAGCGCTATTAGAAAAACGATACATCAAGAAGACACTTAATAAAATCCAGACAGGTAAATCAAAGTACTACCTTACCAAATATGTATATAAAATCTTTGCGGCGTTCGTTCCGGCGAAACGGAACCACACAACATTATAAATGTTCCGAAACCAACCTGTGCAAATAACCGCACCCATGAGCAAATGCTGTACATCCTCAGAAATTGCACACACTTCGCAGTTTAGTGAATTCGCTCTCTATGTGCGCTGATATTTTTATATTCGAATCCTGCATAATTTGACGTGGTCATACCAAAGAACACGAGGCGGCTCACACCACAGAAACACTTAATAAAACAAAAATAAACATACAGCGAAGTACAAGATAAACAAGGTATTTACAATAACACTTATGGTTTAATGATTTAATAGTATTGAGTGTAATAATTAATGCCTGTTTATGATAATTAATTTGTAAATAACTATGATATCAGATGATAAGACAAGCTGGACCGTGTTAGTTTCAGTTAGTATGTGCTTTGGTCTACCGAAGTTTGTTTGTTTGTTTGTTTGTGAATATTCTAGTAGCAGTAGCGCTCCTTGTGAAAGAGTTCGTCTAGCCGCTCACGCGATGCGCTCATCCTACCGCAAAATGGCGGCTATTTGGTTTCGCAAATTAGAAAAGGATTCAGTTTAAATACAAGTTTTTATAAATAAAAATTATTATTCTGCATTGCTAAATAAATACCCTCCGTACTACAACAAAAACATCTCAAATAAAATGCAGTAATACACCACAAATCCTGCACTTATAAAGCACTAATGAAATTTTTGGTGTACTTGGGTAAATATGATAATATTCCGTTTGATTGGTTCTAACGTTTACCATGAAATTACTCCTTAAAGAATAGTTTATAAACATTTATATTCAGAGTAAACTTAAAAAACGCTACTTACGGTATGTTTTCAATAAATAAACACCGACATCACCAGCCCAAACAATAACACGCACGATTGTCGTGACGTATTTTTGAAGTTGTTTATTTTTTTTAAATGACAGACACAGGTATTAAAAACTTTATGGTTTGCTAGAGTAGTTACCGAAATAGCAATTAGTATTAGTTCTTTTACCTGTTATAACTTCGATATCCGATAAATCGGTTTAACATCATCACCGGCACCTCTAGGTGTGGTATGCGTCTACGGCTGCATGTATCGCGTGAGCGGTTATGGAAGTACCGCCACCTTACCTATTTCTGCCGCCAACCAGTAATGTTAGCAATACATGCGTTCCGGTTTTGAAGGGTAAGGGTGCTGGTGAAATTACAGGCACGTGGGACTTGTCAGCTTATGTCTCCGGGTGACGGGCGCAGTGGCAGTGTCCTTCAGACCTTTGCGATTTAAAGCTCTGTGTACAGTTGTTATGGACAGGCGTGTAACTTACCATCGTCCCGTCACTTTATATAAAAAAAAAATCATTCACTGAATTCGTACGATGATGCGACTTTGACGGTAACCTATCACAAACTCGAATTTCTTTTTTCCGAATTTTATTACTCCGAAAACGGTTCGACTTGTTTTCGTTAGTGCGATGACAGTTTAAATTTGCAACACAGAAATGTCTTACAGCGCAAGTATCATTCGCCCGAAAACCTATTATTAGAATAAATATTACATATACGTATTCTTTGGGCACAAGTTTGTTTAGTCTAATCATGTTTGTACTGTCTGAAAATTCGTTTCGACAAAATTATTATTCTTAGATAAAATTGTGCCGCCATAAATTTTACCGTACAGCTAAATTCTGGACTGTACTTTGCTGGTGCACAGCAATTACAATTACGTAATTTTCGTCATACCATTGTGCTAAGTTTTTGCGGCCATTGCGGCCGGCGAGTGCCAGAACCGAATTTGTTTGCATTACGTAGGCGGTACCACCCTCTCTTGTGGGTTTAGGTTAGGTTAGTATATGAAAAAGCAGCACGATCCGAACGAGGGAAGCGAGCGACTACAACTCGATCAAATTAACTTGCATCTCGTTCACTATATTTTTTAAACATGCGAGGTGCTTTAATTTGACGAGTTGTATTTTGCGACACGTTCTGATAATACTTTTAATATCTGTAATAAGAAATAATATGACAAAAATGTATCATGGATATCGTTTTTTTTTACAAAATAAAAATATTTAATGAGATACATTGGTGAAACGGTTTATTGGGGAAATAAAAATCAGAAAAAGAATAACTTGTCAATTTTGCAAAATAATAAAACATTAAATGGTGTAATGAAAGAAACCGTAACGTGTTTTCGGACAAATGAAACAAAATCTATTCAATAAAAATTTAAAGGTTTTCAGAGAAACAAAATTCTATAAATCATGTTTGACATTATACTTTGACATTATAGTATTATTGTTCTTATGTCAAATTTAGCAATCTTAAAATGCTCGGACACAAAGGAAACAATATTATTTTCGAATTTATTTTCTAAATATAGATTGGTGGCGATAAAAAATTAAGTTTAACTTATTTGTTTACATACATCTTTTCAATATTTTATTTATTTATTACTTCATCGGAAATTTGAAAAATCTTATAATAAGCTACAATGAAATAAGATTGTTTTTTAAACGACTTCAAAAAAGGAGGTTCTCCATTCGACTGTATTTTTTTGCATGTAACACACATCCAAAAAATACAGTACGATACGCGATAATTCCGGCGCACCGATTTTGATGATTATTTTTTTGTTAGAAAGAGGGTACCACAGTATTGGTCCCATTTAAACTTGAAGAAAATATACCATCTCTAAGGGTGGCAAGCTAGGAGATGAATCCGGTTTCGCGCACTTTCTGGTAACCGATTTCAATATAACTTGGGAAATAGATTTAGTTCCACGAACTTTTGAGGTTGGTTTTTTTTTATAAAACAATTATTGAAAGGTTATGTTAGGCCTCCAGGACATAGGAGATGAGATAAAGAAGCTGAAATGCAAATGGACAGGACATTCTGTGAGGCATGGTGATAACAGACGGACTAAGGTGTCAACGAAATGGCGGCCAAGAGCTCCAGAATCTTGGGACGTCCTGCATGGAAATAGGCAGATGAAATTCTCAGATTTGCGGGCCATAGATGGATGAGACTAGCGCAGGATCGTGATGGATGGCACTAACTACGGAAGACCTATACCCAGCAGTGGATGAAATCGGTGGATGCTGAGCATTAGTATTTATACCACATAGTATCCAGTACCAATGCCACAATACACATGACAGATTATCGAATCCAGACACTGTTTTCAAAGAAAATAGAAATTCCAACGGAGAACCCAGTCACAATGCGGGGTAACATTCTAATTCAAGATGGCATCAGAGCTTTCTCTGGAGCTCACGACCGCTCGGGAAAGTCTTTGACGGACAATTTCATGCAAAATGTCGAGCCTTACATAAATATCTGTTTTCATAATCACAGCTTTATCTAAACATTTAGTATACATAGCTTTAAATTGGAATCGTGATTGTGTTATACGCAAAATACGTCGTTCGTAGTTATGAATTGATAACAACTGATAGACGTGTTTATTTAAGTATTTATCTGGAAGAAAGCAGAAACTCAAAACATAAACAACTAGATTGAACTCGATAAATTCAAATACGCGTGCGTCGTTAAAGTTTAAACAATACGTAAAAGGTCCACAAACAAAGTTACATTACATTTTGTTCTATCGCGATAAAAATCGTGAGCAAACTCTCTTAACAATTAGCTAATCCATCTGCTATTATATCACTCGGCGGTGCATCGATGCATTTCTCTTGCGCCCCCCTCCCGAGGCATACGCTCCCGCGGCACCGCGTCCCGCCCGCTGCGCCTGCGCCGCGGAGTGAATGCACTCTCGCTGTGTTATGTAAGCGCTAGCTAATGCATGGCTTTTTGTTGCATCTGCTAGAGATTAGAGCTTTTCTTCCTTAGAAAAGTGTGATTATTTACTTGTGGTACTTACTTGAA
The DNA here is from genome assembly GCF_003589595.1 of Hyposmocoma kahamanoa. NCBI lineage: Eukaryota > Metazoa > Arthropoda > Insecta > Lepidoptera > Cosmopterigidae > Hyposmocoma > Hyposmocoma kahamanoa. The sequence goes on along the minus strand of NW_020653637.1, from coordinate 2,435 downwards.
GAATTTTTATAATACAAAACTGTATTTTTCGTAGAATCGCTTAATACAGCAATTTTCTAATTTTCGCACGAAAGTTATGATAATTTTGTTTGTATGAATATAAGTAGTACAATCTTCTAATACATACAATAATAATACATAAAATAATACATAACAGTGCTGCGTTTTCCTTAGCGTTCGTTTTTTTTTATATTTTACTGAAAACATTCGCGGTACGCAGTGACTTTATTTACACTGCCTTATAGTGATTACACTGACTAGGTGGCATAAAAACCTCTGTCATTTATCCGTTCCATCGCTGCGGTGAGCGGCCGCATGTATATGAAGTGACAGTTACCGTACATACCAATATAAAGTTAATAACCGTTCTACCATAGAAGCGCGAGAAACAAAATTTGCATCGCACTGCCAATCCAAAAATTCTTCCTTTTGTTTTATTTTTTTATTGGACATAATAACAGACTGGTTGTTCACATGTAAGACGCTAGACCTCACAGAAGTCGTCAGAATTAGATATCAGGGTGAACTAGTGGGTAGCAGCGGCGGCGCAGGAGTGCCACTTGGATTAGATTGGAATCGAAAGCCGCGGGCTTTCATATGTTGCGGTTTCTTTGAAGAGCTCGCGTATTGTGAAGTGAACACCGCATTCGATTTGAGTATATTCTACACTCTCACTCTTGGCGAAAAATAGCGGCCACTATTTTATGAGAGGCGCATAGCGCACTTACATATGTACCAATCGACTTTTCACTTGTTGAAACCCAAGATTGCAGTAATAATAATAGTCTTGTTCGAGTATATCGAGTTCTTAAGTTTACGCGATCGCTACACATAGGAAATGAAACTATTTTTCCGGATTTAAATCGCGTATATTTGTTTTTTCAAACAAGCCGACGTTTCGGATAAATATACGCGATTTAAATCTGGAAAAATTGTTTCATTTCCTATATTGTTCGAGTTCAGATTGTTCAGATTTTTAGATGAAAATGGTAAAATTTATATATGTTTGTTATCTTAAACAGATCCCGTGGTCACGGTTGACTGCGATTGCAAAATCATCAACCAGTTAATTCTAATATTAAAGGAAGCCACCCTATTTTTCACTATTGTTATAAAAGTTATTAATTAAATACTTTATTCTTAAATTATTCATAGAAACTGCAGTACTAAGTACGTTGGTTTGTTGAAAAAACAAGTATACGTAATTTATATCCTAAAAACATGTTATGTTATCTTAGTTTAAAGTTAATTGTACCTATTATACGTATCACTGCAGCCCAAATGTTTTTTCAAAGAGTGGTTAACTTCCACAGCCTCGCAGGCGTTTGAAAGACCTCTCTTCACCTTAATGTTAAAAATAAGTTGTACAAGTTGTCATCCAAGTTCAGCGTCCACATTCAAATTGCATTTAACTTTAATTCTTATGCAAGTCGGTTAGCAGTAATCGCCGAGTCTATCATTATGTATCTGCATAGTCTAAGCTAGACTTTCACTATCCCCCCTCTCCCCGTTGGTACTTGCCTCCCCCTCGCAGATCTGTCTATTACGTAATGTTAACTTTGAAGTTGCGACTTTTGAAGTTTGCTGGAAAACTTTTGGATTTTACCGTGTAATATGTTACAATGTCGTCTTAGTTCTGAAAAAAGTACTATTTTTTCGTTTCTTGTTAAGAACAAAGCTAAGGTAGATAGGACATTCGTTGTCTCAGCGGGTAGTGGTTGTATAAGCGTCAAGACATATTTTTTTATAATACCAAGTAAGAGGACGAACAAGTCGTGCGCCTGGGTTGTAAGCGACACACCTGTCCATAAGAGTGGCAGAGCCACTGAGAGCTTTAATCACAAAGATCTAAGGGGCACTGCAAATGCGTCCGTGACCCTGAGACATAAGTTGGTAAGTCTTATGTGACTGTAATTTCTCCAGCACCCTTACGCTTCAAAACCAGAACGCAGTTATGCTCACATGCTCGGTGGCAGAAATAAATAAGATGGCAGTACTTCCCTGGACGAATTCTACTGCTACAATACTTATGTTATCTCATAACTAGTTATCCGAAAGGGAACCGTTACCAGAGTCCTCACGATGCTCCAGTGTGTGGCCCTACATGTAATTCTCTACCTTTAGCTAGTAAAGCGGTGGTAGCTCAGTGGGGACTCGGCTTCTCAATTCAAAGGTTAGCAATTCGCATCACTGTAAATTTCATTTCTAAATTATTAAAAGAACACCCTGAACCAGTTCCGAAAAGTTTATTTCCCAAACATGTCCTATCGGAAATCGAACCCGGTACTTCTATATCTGGGTTATTCCCATGCGATCGCCTAAAACCGAACCGTGTTTTATTTTATATTATTTTCTATTCCCATCGGATCCCCAATGTAGGAGATCAAGAATAAATGGTGCCACCGTCTCGTTTCTACCATCGCACCTCCCGCCAA
>NW_020653636.1:25020-28452 GCF_003589595.1 Hyposmocoma kahamanoa | reverse complement strand
AAAAAAAAATCATTTTTCTTTTAAGGTATTAAAAAAATATAATTTGAAGGCTCATGTTATTTTCTCTTTTTTAGAAACATTTGTCAAGTTTTATTTGGCGTGAAATAAAAAATTAAATCGTTTAGTAATAGAAGGTTAGGCATCGATCGTTTTCGTTCAGTAACATGAACTTTTGACCGGAGTCAACGTCAAATGCGGAAAATTATCATGGAGAATGGAAAAAGAAATAGGAATAAATACGGAAAATATTGGGAGAATAGTCGGAAGAATATTCATTTTCCTAAAAAATTAAGACTCGTTCAAAAATGAGAACTTTTCTCCGACTCAACATTAGTTGGGACAGAAAATTAAATGTACTAAGTCTATTTCTAAGATTGGAGTCTGAGAGTCGTATTCTAGAACTCTATTCAATGCTCAAGTCAGGATTGCACTGGCAACACAAGCGCTGTAAATACGACCCTAATGGCAGGGACTTGGGTATGATTTCGAGTGCTTTAAACCATACTCAAATCCTGACTTGAGCATTGAGTAGAGTTCTAGACTACGACCCTAAGTCTAAATTATCAACATAGCAATTTGTTGTTTCTTTATTTTAAATCAAGTCATACAACCATCTATATAGATTTTAAGACTTTCGTGGTTATTCACTAAATGATCCCTGAGTCAACGCCCCTGAGATCTTTGCGGCTTAAGGCTCTGCGTGACACTTATGGACAGGTGTGTTACTTAATACCAGGCGCTCGACTTATCCGTTCTGTCATTTATATTATAAAAAAAATGAAATCAATCTGAATGTATCGTAGCATATAGCATTTGTTTGTAATGTAGAATTGTTTCTACCAGCGACAAACGTTTTTCCTAAATAACTAATGAAAAACATTAAAAAACGTCGTTGTCAGTATTGCACACGTCAATATCACCTAAACTCATTTAGCCGTTTCGATATGATAGAGTGACAAACATCCCTACAAATATTATATATATATTTAAAATAGTTTGATAAGCAAGAACAACAGCGGAATTAATTTTCTACTTGTAATGCGTGATGGACGAACGCAATGTTATTGGTGAAATTGATTATTTTAATTTTAATGTCTGTATCAGTAGAGCTCCTTGTGAAAGAGTTCGTCCAGGTCAGTACTGCTACCTATTTCTGCCGCAAGCAGTAAATGTGAGCATTACTGCGTTCCGGTCTCGAAGGGAGCTGGTGAAATTACAAGCACATGAGACTTATCAACTTATGTCTCAGTGACACGTTGATCGTCAGATCTTTGTGCTTTTTCTTGTGGACGTTACCATCCTGCATGGCGAGGGTCTCGTGAAAGCCGAAGCCGAGAAACGCCGGAAAGTACCTCGACTTGGCGCACGAGATCACCGACATGTGGGATGTGGCCTCCACTGAAATAATCCCGATAGTTTTGTCCGCAAATGGGTTAATTCCAGTCAGTCTTGCGGCACGTATTGTTCGTCGGTTCTTGAACCTGAGTTCCAACAACACCAAGGACGAGCGCCAGCGAGGCCTTGTATTAATACGAGTCAAGCAATCCCCGTTCTCGCCGTTGCATGTATAGAATTTTTCACAAACAATGCGAGGAAATAAAAGACTAAAGAGACGAAGATGTGTAAAAGAAAAAGTAAAAAAAATAATTAATTACCATTAAAATTTATGTAATACAATTGCTAAAAGAAAATGTGGAAAAACAATAAGTTTTTCCAGGCACATTAATAGTAGGCTGCTTCTGATGATGTATTTGACCGTGTATCTATTACTGTATTTTCGACATCGCTTTTCTCACTAGCACTCATTTTCGCGACCAAAATACAAAAAGACGAAATAACAAAAGAATACCAAAACACTTTAAGGATACCGCCATTTTCTTTTTTTTAACTAAGCGGTATAGGTAGGTATTGTTGGTTATACGCCCTAGTAGGTAGATTTAAAAGTTTAGAGAAGTGGACAGTAATGGGTTTTCACACTTACTTTGCAGGCCTTGCCCCGGAAGAAGTCGCACGGTCCTTAAATGACAAACTTTCCGTGTTCGTTTTTTGAAAGTAATGCAAACATTTCCGAGCACGTTTGAGCAAAATAATGACGCCCTGTCGGCAGGGCGCCGAGAAGGACGGCTACAGCGAGCAGAACCTGGTGGACGGCAGCATCGCGGCGCGCGCGGACTTGCCGTCGGCCTGCCGCCTCATGTGGTTCGTGGAGCCCATGGCGTGGATGCAGCGCGTCGCGCACGACGCGCACGGGAAGCTGCTGTGCCCCAAGTGCAGCACCAAGATCGGCTCCTTCAGCTGGGTCATGGGTGGGTCTTACTGTTACTTGTGTCATTTATAATCGCACGCACTGGACACGCAATTATTCCTTCGAATACGTTGACCTACCAATAAATGGACATCGGGTTCGCGCTTAAAAGTGTCCGCATCTATAGGGCGTTAAAATCACATACAGAGCGTCAATCGCGCAACAGTTTCGTTTGTCCGACTGTCAGCGCGGTTGTCAACCATGCAGTACCATATAAAAATAACTTGTAAAAATTACTGCAGTAAAGTGTAAAAACAGGGTTTTGTGTCATATTTTCACTAAACAAATATATTGTGTTATCATAGTTCTCATTTAAAAATGTTATTTTGTACAGTTTTATAGTATTTAATTTATATATAAATGACAAAAGCACACAAAATAATCAATTAGCTAACTGCCCTTTTTCTACACATTGCATGCGCAAAACATGGAAAGAGAACCATTGTGTCAATTTCAAGAAGCTTATATATAAACTGGGTCATTTTTAATTGTTCGAACCACAAGCGATTGAAATATTTAGAACAAAGAAACTGTAGAGTAGCTTTGATTTTAATCTTATTTTTAAAATGGTTTTTATTAAACGTTAGCAATAACTGACAAAATATTGTTGTACTCGTTTTACGGCATGGGATTTACCTATCAGAAGTCAGAAAATACATTTGCCCGAAATAACGTTAGCTCGAATTTTCATAATGTCAAATGTATTTTTTTAGGAAGATTACAAAATAAAAACTAATTTTGTCTTGGTGAAAAGCATTAAAATTACACAAAAGCGTAACGGTTTTATTATAAATCGGTTTTCGGAATTACGGGTATTTCAGTTTACATTTAGTTGGAATATCGGTACATTTCTTATAGTACACGCTTAATTTCACATTTGTAATATAATAATATTTGTATATATGTATCTGCCGAACTCTTTATTATTTCTTTAAGTGAATTTGTACAAAATTCGACATAATAATATATATAAAAATTAATAAATATTTACGATAAAGGCTACTCCATTACTCTTGTGTTCAAGTAATTTTCAGTCGAAGCTAAATATGGTGCATTTTGTTAAGTTTCCTAGAAGCTAAATATGGTGTTTTTGGGTCCTTAAATCGTCGTAAGTAAATTTAGGCAGT
>NW_020653636.1:0-24920 GCF_003589595.1 Hyposmocoma kahamanoa | reverse complement strand
CTAAATATGGTGCATTTTGTTAAATTTCCTATAGAAGCTGAATATGGTGTTTTTGGGCCCTAAAATTGTTGCAAGCAAAATTAGGCAGTACTGCAATGACGTTACAATTTAAATTAAATGTTTTAATTTTTTATATTTCGTTACGTGTCACTACGTTTGTATAGGTTGACTTGGGACATTTTTTTCGTGGTTTTTGTATTAGACCCGACGTCCATTTGTTGGTAGGTCAATGTTCGAATATATTCAATTTGTATTGGATTGATATTCAATTATTTATTGTGAAATTACTTCACTAGTTTGCGTATTGCATTGCATATGGATTCGTATAGACGTTTTCACTTCTCATACTCTAAAACTACGTCCTTATAGCCTTACGTAGCGGGAGTAATAATAATAAGCCCCGCACTAGAAAAACTCTGTGTCGCGAGTGCCATAGATACACACATAGACAACCACAAATTACTTAATATTAATTAAATTAAAACAAATATTTCTCCCGACACGGGAATCAAACCCGGGACCTCTTGTTCGACAGTCCAGCATGGTAACCGTTCGTCCACGGAAACAGTGCATCCTTTAATCCCTAGGGAGTAAAAAGTACTTAGTTTTTTAATTTACTTCGAGTGAACAAATTCAAACAGCCAGTAGTGCGCTCGGTTTTACTTCGGTGTCTTTTGCGCATAGACGGTGGCGCCATATTATTTTACGCGTTAGTGCGTTTGTTATATCTGTGTCTGGTTGGAAAAAAAAACCGCGAAAACTTTATAATTTTGGTTCGCAATTTTGTTTTAGAGCGAAAACAATTGAAATATTTTTAATATATTTTTTATCAACGCTAAAACTCGGGTGTCTAACCACCTCGGGTACATATTGGCTCGTTTTAGTCACTTGATAAAAAATATACTATTGTTGTATTCTAATCCACGATGGGTTATGCCAAAATCACAGCGAGGGCTACATGTTCGCATGATTCTCGAATCAGGCCCTGTACTCCCGTTCTCCAACTGACAACTATCCGAAAAAGTTAATATCAAATAAGTAATACTCGACCATATTAAAAAACGCATGAAGCCAATGAAGCTTCGTACTTGACATTGCCTTATTGGACAGTAATTGTTTCGGACTCACAAAACCCTTTTACATTGGTTTAGAATTTTTTGTTGTTGTCATTAGCAATAACTGTTTTGTACTGTGTGTGATTTTGCTTGACGTAACCAATATTTTGTTCTCGTTGCAGGCTGCAAGTGCCCGTGCGGGCAGAAAGTAGCTCCTGCCTTCTACTTAGTACCTTCCAAAGTGGAGTGGTCCAATATAGTACAAAACGTACAAATCACCTTGTGAACAGAAGACAAATAATTCGAATAACGTGTGGCTATAATTATCTAGATTGTATGAGGAAGTCTTACGGCAAGATCCAAGAGTCCGCCTTCCCTATGCGGTTTCAACTTGAATTGGGCGTTAACTTGGTTTCTAAAAACCGCCAGTCTATCGTGACCCATCCCATGCGAGGGCTTTGCTTCATGCAGCGGGCACCTTAAGTGTGTACCTTTATCTTCGCTAGCTTATAACTACAATCTCTGACCATCTGATGCTTGAAAATGGTTAAAAATAGAGACAAGCTATGAGGAAAGGAAGAACTGAATTTTGTTTCAAGGGTAAAAAAAGGTAAAGTATATTGTAATATAAATAATATTTAGAATGGGATTATTGTTTATTTGTATTTCGAAAATAATGCAAAACTTAAATATGTTGTATGACTATAATGTTAGAGAATTTATGTAAAATTAAGCTTAATTAAGACTTCGCAAAAAGCACACTTCTAGATTTTTTGGTGCTTGTATTTAAAAAAGAGATTCTTCCTGACACGGCTACCATTATTTTTCTGTACATAAATAATGTATTTAAAGTATACAAATATGTATGCAATTGTTGACTGTTTGGCTTATATAGATAAATATAAATAAAATGATTTATTAGAATGTTAACTCGTATTATTTTAGACATAATGGTTAATTGCTTTAAGTAATTGCTGTTAAGAAAAAAAAGACAAGAGAACAATTTTAAGTAGAACATTTATATAAGTTCGTTAAGCAAATTACCCTCGAAATTATCACATTGATAAATAATAAATAAAAATAAAATGTATTGCCTTAATCTAGGTTACATATCGACTGTGAACTGGCAACCAGTACTATCTTAGTTTTGACAACTTTACAGGTGAAGAGACAACCATTCATATAGCATCTGGTTTATTAAATAAAAATACGTAGTGTATGTACATACATAGATGTGTAATAAAAAAAATTAAAAATACATATATAACTGCCTCCGTGGCCGAACGGTTACCACGCCGGACTGCCACGCAGAGGTCCCAGGTTCGATTCCCGGGTCGGGAGAAATGTTTGTATGGCTTACATTTATTTCTCTCGTGAGTTTGGTTGTAATTTGTGGTTGTCTATGTGTGTGTCCCTGGCACCCGCGACACAGGGTTTCCCTAGTGCGGGGCTATCTTGAGTGTGTGCGTTATTATTATAACTATAAAAAAAAAAAGACGCAAACAATTTTTTTCTTCATCCAGTAAAGCTGTCAAAATTGAGATAGTACCGATTGCCAGTTCACTTCCAATCCGGTACAGTTATTGCTTATTAAGTGTTGATCTTATTTTATATTGGCTAATTAAAATTAAAAATTAATTATGTGCATGGGTGCATGTGTAAGTGGGCGATTACTTAGACCGAGACTCGCAGAAGATTTTCAACTTCATTATAATTTTTTCATTTCAACCATTTAGTTGTCTCAATTCTACACTCGTAGGAGTGAGACTTAGCGGATACACATGAAGCAGTTTGCTTTGATTAAACATTATCGCTTGTTCAACAGGCAGATTCTCTGAGAAGAAAGGGTAAGAAACTCAAGGGGTTGCTTTTTGTGAATAGACATTTGTTCACGTTTACTTTTTACAATATTTATTTCATATAAATCATAATATAGTAAGAACATGAAAAAACTAAACTGATAGAGAATTATTTATTCAATTTTAAACAACGCCTAATGTTATAAAATAGCAATGATTGTGAACAGTAATAATTGCTAATAGCAATGGTAATTAGTGCACTTACAATGAAAATATCATGAAGTAAATGGATATTCGAATATTTTTAGTGAAAAAAAGTTCAAATACACTTTACTGTACTTGGTGCATCATTGTCAGCTTAGTATTGGGTTTGGCCTCGGCGACGCAGGCTTTCAAGGCGTCCATTCCTTCGCCCTGCAGCGGGCTAGCTTCGAGCAACACCGGGGCGTTCTTCAGCTCGCTGCTGAGGCGGGCAAACTGCAGCATAAGCAATGCTTCGTTCCTCATTTGCCTGTACGCTGCGTCCATTTTGCTCAAAACTAGAATAAACTAGAAAAAAAATACGGTTTAGATAACTGTGAAAAAAGACAGTATTAAACAGGCAAGAACTACCTAAAATGCTGCATGCTTTCGGTTACATTATCATTAGTTTCATGTTCCGTGTGGAACAATTGTAACATTAAAATGTCATATTTATTCCACTTTCTATGTAATTTAATTACAATAAAGTTGGTGTAAGGCTAAGAGCCCTAATTAGTCGTTGTGTTTTCACTGATTTGAGGCATGAATAGAACTACCTTTAAAATAACCTTGAAAATGAATGACAAAAACTTTCTCGGTCATTCGTTTGATAAACAAAATGATTACGTCCAAAAAAATTAACCAACGATCCACTTGTATGTACTAGGGTGGACTTTGTATGAACCTTTTTATGTATTTTACGTTGTTTCATAGTATTTTTATATCAAAATGTTTGTGAATTTTGTAATGGCTCTATAATCTATACATATATATATGTTAACTTATTGGGAAATTATAATAATAAGGGCCAGCGTGAACAGGCGGACGGCGGTTGAGAGCATATAAGGAATTTTATGCCCATTAGCGCACACTGATGATGAATATCCTTTATTGGTACCGCGACCGGAGTGCTGCGGCATCCGCCAACATGCTACCGGTCCCTCGAATTTGATTTCGTTCCACTAGCAACTACGCAGTCGAAAAGTCCCTACCGCATTCAGGCAGACTCCGGCGCACACTGGACGTCGCATGCTACCGCGGTATCCTCTAACGTGCTCTTCATTGAAATTGATGAATTTAATATTTTTTGCCTTCCGTCGGTTTGCACTGGTTCTTAAACGAACAATATACTTACTTTCGTGTTAACGAGCCTTGGATCGGCTAAAAGCGTGTAGAGCATAACGGCTGCTGCAGATATCTGACATAAATTGGAAGTGTCCACTACGAAAATTATCTGAAAACAAAACGCCGTTAGATGCAATAAATGTAAACTACCTACGTATTTCTTAGTAAGTGAATTTGATATTATACAATTCGTTTGTAAAGAATATATTGCGTAATAACTTGCCTACGCATTTAAACATACGTAATTGAAATATTTGTAATTGCTCGTTAACATTCAATCAAAACGTTTGATGAAAATGCCACCCACCTTTTCCACTCCAACCAAATAATTTCCCCAAAGAGGCGCCATTTCCCCTCCCACCTCTCGTATGGACACAGCCTGCTTCTTCCCATTCTTGTTCAAGTAATTAATATCGTAAATATTGGTTCCGATCGTCGGTACGGGACTGTATGTATAGTCAACACCTTCTGCGTTTTGCAGTTTTTTCAGTAATGTTGTTTTCCCAGAACCTTTTGGTCCTAAACATAGGATGTTGATTTTCTTCTCTTGTTCGCCCATAATTAAACTTAAATATTGTTATTATCGTTTTAAGTACTTCATGAATCACGAGTTATAAAATGAAAGTTAGACGAAGCTTATTTATGTTATATCAATGAAGTTGCTAGGACTTTGTAGATCTGCTACTCAATACTAGATGGCGTTACAAGTACCTAAATAAATACGTTAATATTTACTTGTTTCATTGTAATTTTATTTCAAATAAAATATGAGTTATTATATTATGGAAAATTTTAGAATAATTTTATCTTTAGCAGTGCAGTGGTATGTGAAGAACTAAGTCAGGAGCTTAGTGGATGGATGTCTGAGGGTCGTATTCCGGAACTCTACTCAATGCTCAAGTCAGGACCTGAGTATTGCAGTGAGCACTGAAAATCATACTCAAGTCGTTGCCATTAGGGTCGTATTTCCAGTGCTTGTGTTTCCAGTGCAATCCTGACTTGAGCATTAAGTAGAGTTCTAAAATACGACCCTATGTGTAATGTTTATGTGTCTATTTATTCATTACAATTGATTGAAGTCTTGATTGAGTCAAATTTTTAAAAGGGAATAACTAATTAGGAAACGACTCCATAAATAGTAATCTATGTCTATGGTAAATACTTACAAGTGTGTAATTTTTGAAGTGAAAATTGATCGTATTTTTCACTGTGGTAAATAGTTAAATAATATATAAGGCTGTTAACAGAAATGTCTGGTAAAGAAATAAAACGCTTTAAATATGTTAAAAGAATCCTTGACAAAGATTAACTGTTTTATCTCTATAATTATGTACTGTAATTTATCTAACCAAGAATGCATTTCAAATAAATATAATTTACTTGTGCTGTTATGTAAGAGACACATAAAATGTTTGGAGGTCTCTGTATTTGACATATAATATATTTGAATTTAAAAGAGTGGCAAGGTGGACGAGTTTACTGATATCGCCAGTAAAAAGTTTACAGAAAACAAAACACTTGGTTTATTAAGTTTCTTTGTTATTGATTTAGAATTTTTTATGCTTAAGCCTAGGTACGTTTCAGGGAATCGTTTTAGAAAATTTTCTGTAACGTTTATTGTAAGAATTTTGATTTCTAAGGCATTACAATAATTGAGATCTTATAAAATTTTATATTTCAATTAAAATTAACGCATACACTCAACATAACCCCGCACTAGGGAAACCCTGTGTCGCGGGTGCCATGGGCACACTCATAGACTGCTTTAACTGCCTCTGTGGCCGAACGGTTACCATGCTGGACTGCCACGCAGAGGTTCCAGGTTCGATTCCCGGGCCGGGAGAAATATTTGTATGGCATACAATTATTTCTCTCGTGAGGTTGGGTGTAATTTGTGGTTGTCTATATGTGTGTCCATGGCACCCGCGACACAGGGTTTCCCTAGTGCGGGGCTATGCTGAGTGTGTGCGTTATTTATTTATTATTTATTTATGGACAACCACAAATTACATCCACTCACGAGAGAAATAAATGTAGGCCATGCAAATATTTCTCCCGGCCCGGGAATCAAACCTGGGACCTCTGCGTCGCAGTCCTGGATGGCACCCGTTCGGCCACGGAGGCTGTCAATTAAAATTTCTTAAACCATATCACGAAGGCGTTGTTTTTAGTTGAACCAAAATTGTATTATCTGTGGTCGCTACTAAACTGAAGTCTCTTATGTCCACAAATTAGACTATGTCCCTGAACGGAATAACGCCACCATATTTGTGAAATTATTAAAATAATTTATTTTTTTAACAATATTTCAAAATGTTATATAACAGGTACCAAGGCGTAACTGTTTGGCAAAAAGTAACAAACCAATATAAATTTACATATACGTTTCATAAATAAAATAGTTTAAATATTGGTTGTGTTTCTTTTTTTAATTTACTCGTAGAAAAACTAAAATTAAAAATATTACATAATTGCATGCAATACTTTTTCCACTTTTTATAGAAGTAAATAAGACATACATTCTTAATTTTATGTAATTAATTTTAAATCAATCAATATTTAGTAAAATACGTTTGCTGTGTCCCGTGCAGCGTGGGTGCTGAAAATCAACTCCGTAGCACTTTCAGGGTCGTATTCTAGAACTCTACTTAATACTCAAGTCAGGATCAGAGTATGATTTCAAGCACTGGAAATACGATCCTAATGGGAGGGACTTGAGTATGATTTCGAGTGCTTTAAACCATACTCAAATCCTGACTTGAGCATTAAGTAGAGTTCTAGAATACGTGAGGCGACAATAAACTGAGTGGGTGATTCCGTAATAGCACGGCGCACACTTTATTATACCATTTTTGTTACTTAATCTAATTATTTATTACTAAGTCTTGTGTTTATTTGTGTTGTACATCATAAAAGGAGTATTAACTGCGCTGTAGTTCATTTTGGGAATAAATGCCTTTCTTTATCTGTCTTTCTTTTAAAATTAAGTGCACGTGAGTCTATATAAAAAAATATCACAGCTTTGTAAGAAGAAAAAAATAGTTTATACCGTTAATAAAGTACATTTGTACGCCGCAAGGCAGATCACAGTGATTCAAAGTGCATTCTAGCTACATCTTTATAACTTAGGGTAACAATTAGTCTATATTTATTCTATACCTTTAGTAAGTATTTAGGAAATAAAAGGTCTTAAAAGTAGAGTGACCATTATAATGACTTCTATACATGAAGGGTCCTATTTAACAGCATTAGGTAAAGTTTTTAAATCAAGGTATACTCTTAGTTGTCCATATACTTGACGCAACGCTGCCAAAGGTCATTTCAGACAATGCATCATTCACTCGATTTCTATTTTACACAAAATGCTATGTTTCTGAACAATAATGTTACTGGTCCCCAAAGGCTTCTTTAGTGGAAGATACTGGGTCGTCTTTGCCCTTATGTAGTCTTTATAGCACCTGCAAAATTCTTCAATGCTAATTTATAAGTGTATAATACAATGTTAACTATTCAAAGCGGCAGCCACGAAGAGATATTTTGAAAACGAGACTTGATAGTTGTTGTCCTTAATTTATTTATATGACTTCGGTGGCTCGGCGGCTAGCATTGTGGGCGCGAAGTGAGGAAATCCCGGGTTCGATTCATGATACGACCAAGCTGGGAAACTAGCTTTTCTAAATTGTTTCAAGGCGTTCTGGACAGTGATTCGGAGATATCATGAAATTTTATACTTTGAGACTTAGTAATTAGTATGATTTTCTGGCACATTATTATATTATTTTAATTTATGCTGTATAGACATTACTAGACACGGTCAAATTAAACCGACTTGTTGCGTGGTTGAAAATATAAAAAAAAGATGATGATGGTTTATTATCTCAACACAAAAGAATTATTATATTAAAACTAGCCTTAAAAATAAATAAATAGTTCAACTGTTGCTATTGAGAAGCAAGCGGCAGTACTTAAGTTGACGTAAGCTAATGTGGACGTAAATTTGGATGATGGCAGGCCAATTTCGACCTCGGTAGCAGCCGATATGGCATGGGGCGGCACTGCAGTCCCAAATGCAGTGGGTACCTCACGTTCACCGTCAAGTGACCGTTCGATTCTAGGCGACCTTAAACTTGGATTACGTAAGCCGGCCCAATGCCGCGCTTGGCCCAACTAGTGATGTGTTGCCACAAGGAGATGAGACTTTAAATTTTAAAATTTCGTACCATAGTAATAAGATGCACGCTACATCAGCGTAGCGTAATGTTATAGAGTTACGTATTGCTGAACTGGATCTATATTTAGTTCTTTTTTTAAATTAGGCCACGTAAACAAAGGAACAGTGAAGTGAGTGAGTGATAAGAGCGTAGATTTGTCTTCAGATTGAACATCATCAATGAAACAATATACTATTTAAATATATCCGTTGAACGTTTTTAAAGTTTTTTATATAGTAAGTTTTTGAAATAGATTGTGTAAAGTTAGAAATTTTGCATTTAAAGTTTAAGTAGGTACTGAATATCGCAAATAAAAGATAACGTAATATTCAACGTATATTTAAGAATTTTGATTTACAGTATTTATTACATTGCTCTGTTTACCGTATGAATGGTGGCATATGATAAAAAATCCAAAATTTTATTTGAAGGTTATATTGAGTTACAACTATATAGATATTAGTTTTAAGGTTTTATCATCAAACATTATCGCTATTAAGACAATTAAGAAATCACAAGAAAAAGTAACATTCTAAGGTGTGGCAATATGAAAAAGTAAAAAACGTTCGAGCAGTGCTCCTCTCTACTTAAGTGAGGTTAGCAACTAGTAAGCCCGCGAATTTCGGCGCGCGGGACTGCGCAACTAGGCCAGGGCACCCTTGACCCACTGACTCACTGCCGAGCCGAGCGCCCGCCATTGTTTTTCAACAATCAATAAATAATACACCGAGCAAAACTCTTTACACTCGCACATTTGCGCAATGGACTTACCGCGATGCGACCAACGCCATATTTCATTTTTAATTTTTTTTCGCGCGCAAACGAAATTTGACGTTTGCTTTTTTTAGGTCACGCGGCGGAGTGGCACTGGACGAGTTACATACGGCCTACATAGTTAATAAATATTGATGTGCTCCGACCTTCGTCGGTTAATGCTAGATTAGTGAGTGCTTTTATGTTTAAACCCTGCTGGCGGATGTTTTCATGGCTCAGATGAAGCCGATTGTTTTGTTTAATAAAAACGCAACAATGAAACGATCGTGACCTTATTACTGTAGGTATTGTATAATTAAGATAGTGAAACAATTAAAACTCACACGTAAATCAGTTGATTATGTAAATTATTATTTACCAGGTACATTTCAAATTACAAGTGACATCGCTTTGCAGATGAACAACGTGTTTGGTATTCGAGGGAGTAAATATAGCTATTTAAGTGTTAATTAGTAGTGCATACAGGTAGATAAATAATAAAAGAAAACGTAATACACACGGATAAACATTACGGCTGCGGCCGCGAAGTAAGGTCGGCACGTAAGAACGTGTAGTGTGCACTCGCATACGGCCCGCCCGTACAATGCTAACAATCTTGATCCTTGATTCCAAACCACTCGAAATTCGGGTAGTCTCGCTCTACTCCTATATGTTAGAAAGAAAAAGAGATATCAGTTTTCGGTTCAAAAATTGTAGTAAGCATATAGCGGCGCCAAGGTTGAACGGAACTTGCCTTCGGTAGATCGTGTAATTATTTTAAACCATTGGGCTTTTTTCGGACGTCGAGTACCGAGCGGGTGATGCATGTTCGGACAAACAGAATTTATCGGCGCGACACGCGATATCTCAATCTTTATTATTGTTGGAAGGTCACAGAAAGCTTGAATGTAATTATTTTTTAAATTACTTGTTTATTGTCAATATGTACTTGAGCACTGTTTAGTTGTGCATCAGGAACTTGAGCTGTAACTTCAGAATAACACAATGATACTGATGAAATGTAAATATATATTTAAGTGTGATATTAAAATAATTTAATCTTGGAATTGACCTATATATCGCTTCTCAAATTGATAAAACAAAGTCCAAAGGGAATTATTTTTAAGTTAATAATTAAAGCTAAATAAAGAACAAATAAATAACTGATAAATGCTGTACCTTATCTCGTTTCTATATGAAATGTTGTTGGGTACTCCTTACAACAAAAATAGCGACTACATTTTTAAGTAACGTAAAAATAAGACAAAAACATTTCTACCACAATGTTTAGTAGTCTAGCCATTTGTAAAAACAAAAGCAAATATAAAACAAGTGAACGCGGAGTAAATGTAAGTTTAATTTCTAACAAATTTCACTTGGAGATTATGCTAAGTCTAGCCTGCGCGTGACCTGAATCGTGGATCATTTCATTGTAATATCTTTTTTCGGAGATGTTTTTCCAGTATTGGCACAATAGGCTGCATAGACTAGTTGTTGAGTCGTTCAAAGTAGAAACTCAACAGACCTTTTTAAAAGATGATTTCTTTTTAATACTTATTAACTTCTTTTCGTCACAGAAGGGTATTTGTTTGATTTTAGAAACACTTACGCGTCTTGTGGTTACAACAAATAATTAGCGTACATTGTAGTTACAATGCGCCTTGCGACGTTCAAGGGAAACACTCGACGGGGTTTTTTTTATAAAAGCAGATGTTTTTCAACAGTTTTAAAGTTCTTTTTTATTTGTTACTTATTTTAGTAAAGTCTTTTCGTAATACTTGTTATACATATGCCGATGTCAGTCTAGTCTTGCTGGACTGTTGCCGGAGATATCTTAACATTATTTATGATATGTTACAAAAATAATAACTTATTTTGTTACTGTTATTAACTTGCTCCACAATTTTGTACTTTGGAATTATTAAATTGAATTTTATGAGACTTCACTACGGCCATAATAAAGAAAGGCTTTTGTGGCATTGAGCGGGATACCTCAAGTCTACGTCGATATTTATATATCAGTGAAAAGTTTTACAGAACTGAAAGTTTTTTTAATAAGCAAGAACGAACAAGCCGTGCGCCCGGTGGTAAGCAACACGCCTGCGCATAACAGTTGCAGTGCCATTCGGAACTTCAAATCACAAAGCTATCACCCTGAGACATACTTTTGACAATTCCCGTGTGCCTGAAGTTTCTCCGGCATCCTTACCTTTCAATATCGGAACGCAGTAACGATCTCATTACTCCATGGTGGTAGAATCAGGAGCTGTGACAGAATTCTGGATGAACTCTTTCACAAGGTGCTCTAATGCTACTAAAAGTCCGCAAAGGTTAAATCAAGTACAGCAAAGTAAAAATGATAATACATAATCTTTGTCTTCAGCTCATAGTGTTATTATCGCGAATGAATATTACTATAGTTGAAGTAATAGAGAGGTGGATATAAAAAATACGGCGTATGCATCGTCATCGCTTCGTCATCACTGTCGCTTTCTGTCATGCCCGGCGTGAGCTGCGCCTGCGCGTGCGCACCGGTGAAAGGTGCGCCTCGCGATTAAAGTTATGTTCATATAATTAATCTTTTAAACGGCGAGCGTTTCTGAAAGTGAGTGTGTAAAAGTTGAATTACGACGGTAGATGGCGTTAAAGATTTTCACGTAACAAATTTTATCAAAAATTAATTCCCAATAGGTCCACTGCTACACACAGGTCTCAATAAAAAGCAGTGTTTGCCTAAATCGCTATACTTTGCCCTAGCAATATACATAAACAGAGAGCAGTTCGACTTTCGTACGTGATACAATAATGATGAAATAATTTGGCTACATTTAAAATCCTAATATACGAAAACAAACAAGTTAAGTTTAAACTACACGGTTCAAACCTGACGCGGCATTGACTTTCGACACTATGAACTTTACTCGAGGAAAGTGCGCAGCATTATAAAGTCATTTAGATAAATCTTTTCACATTATGTCTACTTATTGCTTTATTTGTGCCATGTATGTTGTTATTTCAAATTTGCATATCATGCAGTGAAGATGTTAAAGAAAAATATGTAAATGGAAATACAATAAATAGCCACAATTTATTAATGTTTGCTGTCAATTTCTCTCGAAGAATTAAATGTTGAATGCGATTCTACATAACCAAATACAGAGTGGAAATAATCTATGGCATCTGAAGGGGAACTACCGCTAAGATAGCCAATTTTACCTAAATGGAAACATTCCTTTGTTTTTCTTAATATAAATAATAACTGTGTTCACAGATTTTTTGTTGTTTGTTGATTGCTTACCTGACCCGGGTGTCGCACCAACTAAAAATGTGAAAATGTAAACACTCTGTTTTTTAAGTTTCATATGAGTTCGGCCAAAAAGCTTTTGGCATTGATATCGTGCACCCAATTTCCTTTGCGTTGCTTCCGTAACGCTAATAAAAGCAGAAGTTTTTCTTCAACAGCGATTTGGTGCATTCTTTAAAACCTGTGTAAAAAATGAAATGTGGTTGTTTTTGGTGTCACATCGGCCTTCGTGCCACTGTGCCGCCGCGAGGGATTCTACATGGGACTGCTGTGTGGCACGCGTTCGCATGTTGCAGGTCCGACCCCGAACTTATTTTCCCGTTGTACTGACAACTGGTACTGGCCTGACTTTAAACCTTATCCTTATAGGTGCCGTGTCTAGCGACGACGGGTTGACGATAATGATGAAAGATTTTTAATAGCAGCAGAGCTCTTTGTGAGAGTTCGTCCAGGGAAGTAATGCCACCTATTTCTGCCGCCACATAGGAATATTAAACATAACTGGTTGAAGACTGTACCACCTCAGTCAACCGTGACCATGGGACCTGTAATGGGCCCGAAGCGTCCGTGTGTTTGAAAAAACAAATATACGCGATTTAAATCAAGAAAAATAGTTTCATTTCCTATGTGTAACAATCGCGAAAACCTAAGAACTCGACACATAGGAATTGTCAACTTATGTCTTAGGGTGACGGGCGCAGTGCTAGTGCCCATAAGATATTTGCGAAGCTCTGGATGGCACTGTAACTGTTTTGAATAGGCGTGTCGCTTACCATTTGTCCCGTTACTTGGTATTATAAAAAAAAGGGTTTTCGGAAGTATCATGCTTCTTTTGTTGTATAGATTACTATTTTATTTTAAATGCTTTTCTTTAAATTTGAAGCAGCAAACGAACATACAGTTGCCTGATGGAAAGTGATATTTGTCATTTAATAGACATTGTTGATAGAAAGGAAGTGAAGATTTTAAATTGCCATTGACAAAAACAAATAAATCATACTGACACTAAACATTATACAGTTTCTGCGTTCTTGGATGATAAATAATAGGGGTTAAAGTATGAAATTGCCGATTTGTACTGAAAATCTAAATTGTTTATTTTTTAAATTTTTAACAAATTTATTTAATCAAAATAGTTGCCATTATTATCTATACATTGCTGCCATCTAATGGGAAGGTTATTCATGCCTTTGCGATAGAACTCCGACGATCTAGACTGCACAAACTGTGTGAAAGCATTTTGTACTGCCTCCTGGGAAGAAAACTTCTTGTCACGTAGATAATTGTCCAAATCACGAAAAAAATGGTAGTCCGTTGGAGCAAGGTCTGGTGAATACGGAGGATGACGAATGGTTTCTAACTGCAGTTCCTGAAGGGTCAAAATGGTTTCTCGTGCTGTGTGAGGTCTCGCGTTGTCGTGGAGCAATAATGGTGAAGATCGATTCATGAGTCGGGGCTGTTTTACTGCTAGTTTTGTCAACATGGTTCGGAGTTCGGCACAATAGACATCTGCCGTTATTGCTTGACCAGATCGGAGAAAACTATAGTGAATAACACCATGCTGAGACCACCAAACAGTTACCATTACCTTTTTATTGGTAAGTTTTGCTTTAGGACACTGTTGTGGCATTTGACCTGGGGTCAGTTATCATAAAGAATCCACTTTTCATCACATGTTACAATTCGATCCAATATTCCTTCATTTCTGTACCGGTTCAACAAGGCAACACAAGTTTCAACACGCGTTTCTTTCTGCAGATCAGTCAAATCATGAGGCACCCATTTTTCGTATTTTTTTATTTTATTGATTTGACGCAAGTGAGTCAATATTGTGGGTAAGGTAACGTTAAACCATGCCGCTAATTCCTGGGTAGTTTGACTAGGATCGGCTTCCACTATCTCTCTTAATTCATCGTTATTCACCTGTGTGGGCGGTCTTCCTCGTGGCTCGTTCTTTAAGTCGAAATTTCCATCACGAAAGCGTTTAAACCAAAATCGCACGGTGCGTTCATTAGTAGACCCCTCTCCAAACGCAGCATTCATATTGCGGGCTGTTTCTGCCACGTTAGTTCCGCGTCGGAACTCGTATTCAAAAATCACTCGAATTTTCGCAGTATCCATCATTCTTGTCTAAATTGAATAACAAAAACAATTGAAAGTCGATATTCAAATGTTTCAAATTAAAAAAAAAAAAATCACAGAAACCATTTGAAAAAAGTTTCATTCGAAAACCTCAAACCATGAAGATTCTATGAAAATTCAAAGAACCTATTGCAATAAAGCGGCAATTTCATACTTTAACCCCTAATATCAACGAGAGTGAGCCCTCTAACACTTTTCGTTTTCTTTTTGTTTTTTTTTCCTTTTTGTTATACTAACTTATATGGATGAATAATCCGAAATAAAGTATTTGAATATGAATTTTACTTTTTTTACTTTCGATATTTTTGAATAAATATTGCAAATGTTAAAATTTGTGTCCATTTCCAAAGACGTCCCAGAGTTTCTTACTCATTTTTCTCAAGGGATTCTTGCAAATCAATAATAGATTAACTGCATGTTTGTAGTTAGTGTGTGAAGTCGTAATAAACTTCATGCAGCTGAGACCTCGTCTACGTAAAGTTGATAACGACTACACGCATTAACCGCATGCAGGCGATCGAAGTCGGTCTCGCTTGCAGGCAGTTAATGCGTGAAGGCGTTACTAACTTCATGCAGTTGAGGTCTCGGCTTTTTCGGTCTTTAGTCTACAAGTTCAGACTTGTGATGCCATCTTATCTTTTAATCCAGAAAATACGGCGCTGCTGCTTTGCCGTTGACACGGGCAGATGGTACTTATTCCGGTGATTTCTACACAGACAACAAGTAATCTCTCAATATCTCAATCAAATTATGCACTTGTAGCTTCTTTTTGGGACAGGGTAAAAGCACCAAGAGTAAATTGACATATATGAGGAGCTGAAGGAAGAGGTTTGTCTGGAGGTTCACGGTCTCTGAAACATTCGTAACCTGAAACTGAAATAACCGATCCTGGTTCTGCACTTAGGGTATAAGAGCTTCACGTGTGCGTCTTCGAACGCAACACTATAGAATTATATCCTTTTTGTATTTCAAAAGTAATTGTAAAATTCCATCTCTATACTTTAAACAAATATTTGCGGGTGAGCTAGAACTAAATCAACTCTGAATAATTATGTCCCCTGCGGGCCACGAAACTCGTCTGTTACTAGGAATTATTGATAAAATTTCCATTTAGATTTACAACCTTGTGCAAGGCTAACTTTAATTAAACTCTCTGGGTAAGGCTTTCTCAATAGAGCTATTTATAATTCCATAGTAGGTGGGTAACAAGTAGTAACAACTATAGATATAGTTGCAAAGTATCAAAATTTTTTGTATGATCATTGTACCTTATGTCATTTTGGCATGAATGTGTAGACGTTACTAAAACGTGTAATTAATTAAATTTTAAATTACATGAGTTTAAAAATAACCGACCAATTAAACCAGTATTTAATTTTGTTAGCTCTAATAACATGTAGATATGTAATGCAAGAGTAAGCGACAGTCCCTACAGGGACGTTGAATTGAGGGGAACATTGAACGTGGCAATTTTGGAGCACTGCTGTCACACACGACGACATCTAGCAGCGATGAATATACATACAATGTACATTTACTCCCGCGCGATTTGAAGTAGCGATGCAAACGCGATTCTAGCTGTTTAAAAATATAAATGCAAAGAGGCTCCAATTTAAAAAAACATATATATTCCAGAGTGTATAAAATACCAGACGCAGTGTAGATCAAATTGTTTAAGTTAAATTTCACCACGATCGAAAATGAATACGCATAATGGAATATTGTACACATAATAAACAATAAAAAACATAGCAAACAACAAAAAAAGATATGAACCTCGAGTCTGTATTTTAGTCCTTAGGTTATTAGGTAGAACCTTCTAGTGAAGTCGGTCATACCGTCAGATTGTGACCTATGGGACCACCACCTTCCAATCGAAAAAAAAACACAATACATTAACTAATCTCATAACTAGCCATGGAGTACTAACCACTCCGTGTTAGGCATACCTAGTGTGTTTAAAGAAAATGGAAAAGTTAGTCCCGGTTTCGCAACACCATATTCTACAATTCAATCGATCAAAGGTGCGATTAGGAACTCTAGAGGCTATTGCAATGTTCTACAATCGTTTTATAGTTCAACTTGCGATTTGCAAAGTCCAAAAGCAAGAAGTCCCGTTTACAGTGGCGATGGCGACAAAACAGAAATGTTATAAAAATCCTAAACAAAGTGACTTTTTTCGCGAACAAATAATAAATTATAAAAATAACGGCGCTATCTAAGAATAAACACAAAATTGCCTCATCGCACGCTAACACCTGGCCACGTCACTTTCATATCAAATTTTATTTCATTTAGTGAAATATTTTGCAAACTAGTGTGGTTTTGGTGATTAGAGTAGAAAATTTACAAAGTATACAAAAAAAACTATTATGAGTTCCAACGTATTATCGCAAAACTACGGTATTTTTTCCTTTTAATAGATAGTAATGACGTACAAAAATACATAAAAAAAGTTTTGGACCACTGTGAATAAAACACAGTGGTCCAAAACAGAATAGAGAGTAAAACATTGAAACAGTCCTCTTAGAGGTTGGATTTTGAATATAAAAGTCGAATACAAACTCCGTAACGTTCATGCCGTTTATAATTCACATCGAAAGTCGGCAAAGCCGAAGCTTACCAACCTAATATTAAGCGAGGGATCGCCCGAAGCCGTCTATTTCCGACGGGCAATTGAAGCAACGCGGAACTAGGTGACGTATAAATAAACACACGCATCGGCTTGATATAATCCAATGCTAGACATAGGCTATCGTGAAAAATGATTTAATGCAGCTATCGCACTCGGGACAGCGAGTTTGTTATTTTATTTTTTTATTTTTTTATATTTTATTTATTAATGGTAAACTAGAAGTATGTACATTTATATTTCTAAATTAAACAACGAAGTAAGCTAAATAAGTTTACACTTGTAGAAATAAAGTAACTTAAATAAGTAAGCACTCTAATAAAAAAATCAACAGAAATAGAATTTTACAATATAACTTAATAAAAAGACTATCCTAAGAAATAAAAAAGACTTTCCTAAGAAATAAAAAAAGAAGTCGCTGAGTAATTTTCTCGCTGTGACAATTTTGGTATTAAAGATATCAATATCTATTTTATTAACTACGTTATTGATGTTGTTGCAAGCTCGCAGCAGAAACGAATTTTTTCTGTAATTGGTTGAAGCTATAGGTATGTCAAATACTTTGTTAACCCTGAAATTACGTGTGGGAGCCAAAAAGTTGAGTTTATATTATATTATTATTTATGATAAAACAAGTGCGCATTTGACTTCCATCTCATCTGTTGGAAAGTGCCGATGAGGTCCATGATTGAGCATGCATACCTAAACAATGCCTAATCACTCTCGCCTTGAAAAGACCCAAGTTATAACGTTCAGGGAATTAGTCTGCAAGCAAGGAATTCCACTCCATAGCCGTTCCTCATTTAAATGTAGAAGCGCGTCATGCGAATCTTTGGAATATCCACAACATAGGGATGGGGGAGCCAATGCCTAATCCCCAGATGATGGAAAGGTGAAGGTGTAATTAAATCGTGCAATTCCATCACACACGCTCCGTGATATGTTCTATAGAATACCGATAAACGGGCAAATTTACGGCGGTGTTCAAGGCTTTGCAGCTTCGCCTCTACTAATCCCGAGTCATCTATAAGTCTCTTGACACGCATTTTAATAGAATCCAAGGTAGCCAGTTGGTATTTAGCAAAGCCATCCCATAGAGTGGTTACACATGGCAACGTTCAGCAGCGATGCAAGAGCGCGTTCGTGAAACGTGCGATTGCGACGCTACACTTGCGATATATAGGCAATTGCATGTATGCAAACGCGCAATTGCATCGATACAAACGCGCAAACGCGCGATACAAATGCTAACGATCCGTACCTTTAGGCCGGAGCCCACGTAATCATAAATTTTATGTACCCTGGGATTCATTTTTTTAATTAAAACAGTTAACCGCCCTACCTTCTTTTATTTCCGCCCTTACTAGGGAAAGGTAGGGAACCCAGGTTACACTGCATCGATATAAACGCGCGATAGCATCGATGCAATCGCCTATAAATCCCAAATGTAGCGATGCAATCGCGCGTTTGTATCGATGCAGTGGCGCGCTTGCAAGAATACAAAGATCTGGTTATCGCCGAAGAAAAAACTTTCTTCTTTTTTACAAGTTCAAATTTTCAACGAGAGTATATGGACATGACATTTAGTATACCAGTTTCATAACTGCATAATAGTTTTTGGTCAATCAAACATTGTTTAAGGGCATTTCATACGTGTGTGTTATTGTTGTTTGACGTGTGCATTATGTTTAGTTACAGTCAGAAATGGGCACTGGGTTAAAAACCAATCAACGCGCTCAGGTTTTTGCCAAAAGCGTTGGGCTTTAACTTATTTCTGGGCTTATAAATTGTGGGCGGAAACGTAATACGCGTAAAAATTCCGTATTATAGTTTGGTATATACTTATTAGAAATTTCGAAGTAACAAATCTTTTTTAGACGAAAAAAGTGGCAACGCCACTCAATACCCACCTTGCAATCCTGTCGACTGTCACTTAATGCTAGGGATGAACTTTACGATTCGATTTTTATGAAAATCTATTCAAGTGTATACGATAACGAGTTTTTGTATCGATTAATTTTAATGCTATTTTCCAGCGAACTGATTCAATGGAAAGGCAAAATACGTAAGCAAGCAATAAACGTTTTGTAATAATATCATTTGAACATTTGAATATTTACTTGCAAATAGTTTTTGCCCTCGATTTCGGGCGCTAATGAGTTTGAACCCGATTTAAACCTATTGACGTAACCCGGGCGTTTGTCCATCTCTGGTTACAGTTCTGTTTCTTAGGAATTTTAAAAAGTGGTATTTACTTATTTATTTATTGTCTATATGACTGTTCTCGAAAAGTGCGTAGGCATAAGATGACATAACGACATAGCATTAACAAATTGACATCGGAAAGAAACGTCGCAATTTGAACCGCTCTGTCGACGGTCACATTTACGGGTACTCGCAACTCACCAAGGTGATAAAAACTTATACATAGCGCGCGTCCGTCCGTTCAATGCATGATATACTTTCATTAACTGCACGTTTTTCTCCACTCTCATTTAATAAATATACCCATCTCTTTTCTTGACAGGTAAAAGAGATACATCGCTATCTCATTTTAAATATGCGACTCCATGAAAGGTCCATAATCTATGGATGGACATTGAGTCATCGTTACTGTGAAAACCACTGATTTTTGTTATGAAATAGAAAGTTTTTTAATACTCAATTATGAATTAACGATTAATTTTGGGATGCTCGTGTGATAAATAACAAACTTTCGGATAAAGTAAGATGTATTAAAATCAATAATTCCTACAAAAGTATCAGTAAGGAATTTAATTAAGACTTATTAAAATTACCACATTAGTGGACAGATTCTCAAATACAAAACGACACACCTTTCCCCCAATGGGATAAGCAGAGACTGTATGGAGAGTGGAGAATTTCATAATGTCTAAATCGATTTTTTATTGTATCGATTTAGATACATTTAGATTCATTCCATTTATCCCATTAATTTTAGCATGAAGTTCACTATAGTCCATCTGTTTAGGTACTTAAATAAATGTAAACAATCTTGAGATGTCTATTTAGTGAAATATACATATATAAAATGATTTTCCCTTACCTTCAAATACAAATACTTAGCTTCATATGAAATTCCATGCCTATTTTTATACCTATTGATTTGTAAAGCATGTGTTTCAATAAAAAGATGTATCAAGATTGTTTACATTTAGTTAAGTACCTAAACAAATGGACTATAGAGCCATTTGGAGTCAACTCAAAATCGTTGCATATTATCTTTATACATATGGCAATTATATATTTCTTTACATTCTCAATTAATTGAATTCTCGATAAACTATATTCCCAGATCTACAACTTGTTAGCGCAGTTAATTTCCAAAGAGTCGTAGTAGTACGTAATATCGCAAAGTTAGAGCGATACATGTGCGGCGTGTTATCGCGGCGCGAAAGTGGCGGGTCGCGTGCGCGCGCGCCGGTGAAAGAGTCGATGACCGCGCAGGGGGCAACGAACGTCTTTGCGCCGCGCGGGGAGCGCCCCCGCACGCACCCCACGAGCCACCGCGGTCCCCTCGCCCACGGTCCGCGTTACACGGGGAAACTGTGGAAAATTCGAGCGAATTGTGGGCATTCGTTTGATGCTTGCGTAGTTCAGCAAGATAGTCCACGTTATTTTTAAATTTTGACTTTATTTTAAGCGTACTAAGTTTAGATTTCCTTATTTGTATCGAAACGACGCGACCGTATCAATAAACACAAAGTTAATAAACACAAACATTTGAAATACAACAAGAAAGTGGTGTTGCAGATAAGATTGATAGTCGCAGAGTAACTGCGCGATTAAACGTCATGATTGAGAGTTAAAGTAATGAAGACATGAGCAAGTCTGGATCGATCATCTGTTGGAAGGAGAGCCCGAGGCGTCGGCAGATGAAAAACTTGGCTCGCGACCACGACGACGCCCGATATAATCTGTTGCACACACCGCTGCGTTTAAAGGGTGCGTTCACACTGCAAAAAAGGATCTAACTTGATAATACAACCAACGTTTGATCAACTATTGACAAATCGTGCACAACATGACTAAATATTGAAGGACGCTCAGAAGTTGTTCACATTAAATTTGGACTGAAATATAAGAAAAGAATAATAATATACATATAACATAATTTCACAAAAATAATTGAATATCAATTCAATAAAAATTTAAAATACAGTGAATAGCGACATCTCTCGCCAGGGCTGGTAGCTGCAAAGGTACTGGTAAGGTACAACTGGGTGATAAAACTTTCATAGATTTCTCAAAGATGGCGCTACGACTAAAAAGTCGTTGAAAAACCAAATACAAAGACTCGACAACAAGCACATAGAAAAATTCGTGAGATACGTTGGTTCGTTCCGTGGCTTAGTTGGTATAGCGTCTGACACGGTGTGCTAGAAGACGTCGGTTCGAATCGGGCCGGATCGAAGGAATTTTTTCTGAGTGTTCGATCTTTGTATTAATAATTATAACAAATTAATTAAATAATTTCACAAAAATAATTGAATGTCAATTCAATAAAAAATTAAAATAACAAAAGAAATCACATTCTAATCGTAATACGAAAACTTTTCATGTTAATCTGATTTTTTATCAAAGCTTATAACAGATATTTTTAGAATGCCATTAGGGATGTTAAGGGCGTTTCGTAATTTTTGTTGTATTCAATTATCTTACCTTGGAAAATTATAAAATAATGATCGAATGGCTAAATAATTAAAGACATCGTCCTAATCGATTTGAAGTCATGGTTTGACATTTCGGAGGTCAAGAGCTTAACACGATCGATTTGATTAATCGGGTACCATTTGTTTCTTCATTATTGAAGTGTCGTATTTCTTTCACAACGCATTTATTTGAATATTGCTGTGGTAACTCAGTTGTTACAAAAGCAGTACGATACCTTTATGCCGACTACTCCACTGCCTTTTGCGTTGCCAATTTGTAAACGCCTTAAAGCAGAACAACTCCGCTGGTATAAGGTTTTTATATTGTCGTTTCTTTCTATACTACATGTCTGTACACAATGCGTTAGAATGACAGACGTATTATTTTATTAAACGGTTAAAATGAGGAATAAACTTGCGGGCGTCCTAAAAATATAAACCACTTTTTACTAGGAAAGAAATTCTTGGTTAGGTTTCAGGGTTCACATTTAAGGGTTTAGGTTATAGTCCACCACGCTGGCCTAATGCGGGTTGGGAACTTATTTATTCCTTATTATTACGGTATTTGGAGTATTGTGAACCTTCTTCAACGTGCAGTTTTCATCACGGTGTTCTTCCTCGTCGTCCTTCACAAATTTTCAATTGAATTTCGCATATAGATTCCGAAGAACTCAAAGGTGCGGCCTCTGCTTTAGCAGTTGTAACTAAAACTGTTAAGGCTACCACGGTTTTGTAATTGGTATAGCCCATTTTTAAATTTTTTTTCTACGATATTTGTACTGTTTTCTTTTCCACAATATGGCCGAAATAAAAACAACACGAGTTATTTGACGAGGTAAACAAAGTATTCTGTTCTGTAAGTCTTTTTGACAAAGAACATAAAAACTGAAATCAAATTCTTCAACTTCTTCGTCTTCCAACAATATTACTTTAGATGATACTAAAGTTCATGCTATGCCATTTTGTAGCTACTGCTATAGCAGTAGAGCTCATTGTGCTGGAGCTTGTTCGTCCAGGGAAGTACTGCCACCTTACCTATTTCTGCTGCCAAGCAATTATGTCAACATTACTGTGTTCTGGTTTTGAAGGGTGATGGTGAAATTACAGGCACACTTACAGCACTTGACAACTTGTGTCTCAGGGTGACGGGCACAGTGGTCGTGCCTTTCAGATTTTTGCTATGTAAAGCTCTGAGTGGCTATCAACTGTTATGGATAGGCGTGTCGCTTACCACCAGACGCACGACTTACTAGTCCCGTCACTCAGTATTGTAAAAAAACACATGGGAAAAATACTTTTCATAAAACAATTTCCCCGTGCATCTAGCACATCAACATACGTCCCTTTGGCTGTGATATGTTTAAATTTATAAAAATATTTAAGAAATCCATGGAATTATTCTTATATTGAAGTGGTAAGCTCTAAACAATTCACCTTCCAAACAATGAGTCACGTGAATCTGAATGTCACCCAGCTCTTGGGCTGCGAGAATTAGGACTAACTAAACCCTTCAAAATACATTTATTACTTGCAACAAATTAATACAATTTCGATTTTCTGCATCTCGCCTGTAAAGTTATTGAAGTGAAAGAGCATGTGTGAGCGCGGCGTACGCGCACGTCTTGACATCAAATACAGCAGCTATCAGCGCACACAGGTTGTTGGATTTTGCAAGCTTTTCTTATTCCAAGTTTTAGTACTTTTCTAACTTACTTTTGTACTTAACTAAAATAGTGTTACTGTGTTCGACCCTTTTCATGTTAGATCTCTGTGAATAAGTGCATATTCAAAGATGTTAACATGAAAACAATTTTACCTACTATTACAGACATTTATATTAACATTACATTACATTTATATTAACATAACAGTACCTGAACTAGGATTTGTATAATAATTCTTAAAAACAAGCAGGTGGTAAGTAAAAACAAACGTTCTCGCTGTAGCTCGCGGAAGTAAAGTCGCCGGCTTTCTTAATGAATACTGCGGCAGCAGGCAAGCTACTTGCAATTGTAGCTACTCGGGACTTTAGCTACCAACTGCAGAGTGTATTTACCGCCGATGCCACCTGCAGTCAGCGAACCGATCGTAATTGATGAATCAATCAAGTTATAGACAAAAATTCACATTTCACAATTAACAACCACTGATTTTTTAAACCGAATTTAGTTAGGTAACTTATTGAAGAGGCAAAATCATTCTAATTCTTTTTTTTATAAAATGTCATCTTGTTCTATTTCTTCGAATAATCAGCATCGATTATTCGCAGAAACAGAACAAGATATTCCCAAATGGAATATTGATCTACTTTAATTAAACGTTTAATCATACTTTGATTACAGTAAACTAAAGAAACAAAAAAAAAACAGTTTCAACATTGAAGCCATACATTTGCATGTCGATAATGACTTATCGATAGATTATGGTACAACACAAAAGAAATCCGCCATTTGTAGCGTTCAATTTTTGCTTACACATGCACGTTCATTCTGTAGTTAGGGCAGCTCCTTTCCTTTATTTTTTTTTCCATTCTGTAAGGGTAAGATGGACTGACTTGAGAAGGGTGGCCGGCAGCGGTTGGATGCAGGCAGAATAGGACTGACAGAATTGGTGTGCTCTGGGAGGGAGGAGGTATGTTCGAATATTGTTTAGCTTATTTAAGATACGTTTGAGTTTCATCATGCTGTGTTATCCTTTAAAGCTGTCGTCTTTATAGCCAATGCTTGATAAAAAAAATAAAAAAACAACATATATGGACGTGGACGTCAGGCAGACGTACATCAAGGGCACAGCGGGTGGAGCAGGCGTGGGAAACAGGAGTGGTGTTATGTATTGTTAGCATCGAGTTGATGCAACACTAGCTCGACTCGGCTTGCGACATGTTCCAGCACTATTTGACGTGGACGTTCGAGCCGTGCCTAAACATTTTTCTACTTTAGGTCTAAAAATTTAGGCACTACTGAATAGAGTTTATTTGAATGAAGGC
>NW_020653635.1:0-13107 GCF_003589595.1 Hyposmocoma kahamanoa | reverse complement strand
CGTAAGGTAAGATGGCAGGTCTTCGCTCGACTGTTGGTGGTTTCACACGGGGCTTGCGGCATTGGTGTGGAATCTTCAACTTATTCGCATGTAGGACTTGCTTTATATGCTGAAGTTCCCCTGCCAGATGATTACTGTCGCAGACACCATATGCTCTCTGAAACAAAGATTTGCCCACGGTAGCTGTACAGATATTTTTGTTGCTATTTTTGGCAAATTTAAACTACCAATCAAATTTAATTTTAATTTAAATAGAAAATAACATTTGTTTTAATCAATATATTGGTACATATTCATACTATCAAAGTATGAATATGTACCCATACTATCAATACACGTCTGCTATCTTGTTGGAAGCTCTCAAAATTCTTTTGCGGTAGAATATTGGGAATAGGGTGTTAGCATTCCTAAAATATCTTTATAATAGTGTACATTAATATTAGTAATTTGTTTGCGTATTTTGCTATACAGTAATATTGTACTCTTTAGGAAAATACATAATTAAATTAGATTCGGTACCGGAAGTTGTGATTATTATACCGTGTGATGTTTTCGATTATACTAGCATTTATAAAATATCTTTGTAATATTGTATATAAATAGTAGTAATTCATTTGCATAGATTTGAGTACTTTGCTTTATTGTACTATTTAGCAAAATACATAATTATGAGATTCGGAAACGAAAGTCGTGAGCATTGTACCGCGTGCTGTTTCTTGATTGTATTGGCATTTTCAAGATATCTGTAAAAATTGTACATAGTAGTAGTAACTCGTTTGTATAAATTTGTGTATTTTGCTATACAGTAATTGTACTGTTTAGCAAAATGTATAATTAAATAAGATTAGGAAACGGAAGTTCTGCTTATTATATGCGGGCTGTTATATATTGTATTAGCAGTTTCTCGCTTGGTGGGGTAACCTGATTGATATCAAGAGGGCTATTATTATATTATAGGATTATTACTAAAAATTCTAAGGTGAAGATTGTAATCATTATACGTTCGTAATAATTAAAGTCAAGAAGTTATATCCAGTATTTATATATTTTAAATATCCGCTTTTCATAAGGGAATCCGCAGTCTTGAAGGTACGTGGTATTTAGGAGTGCTCATTACGAATATAGCACTTATTTCTAATTATTTGACGATCGACAATGTCGATTGTGTCTGTAGGCGCCTTAACATATAATAATAACGCCAAAAATTTTAATTTAGAAGCCTAAGTTTTTATTTGAAAAAGTTTTTAATATGAATCTTTCACTAAAAAGACTATTTCATCTGAAAGTGGCCAGAATTGTACAATGGCAATTTCGTGATAATAACATAATCAACCTCTTGAGTCTCGACACAAAAATATTTTATAAAAAGCTCTGTCGTACAGGCCGTCTACGTAAGATACATAACGATTCGCTCTAGACCTTTTGGACGGAAAAGTGTCGTTTTTATTTTGACTTTCAATTATTTTGTGAAATCTAGTTTAAAGTGGAATAGGATAGTGCTATTGTGGCTTAATCGAAGATTGAAACGCGAAATCTCGAACTGAAATACCCTTATCGGCCCGTTTTAAGGAATCCCGAGTCAATCCAAGCACGCCGCCTCAAATTGCCTATCTTCTTTGTGGCGGCCATATTTACAGAATGATAGAAACATAATTAAACTTCATGTTTAGGCTGATGGCTTTGCCAAATCCTTAATAAAAAAAAAAAATGATACACTAATGGTAAGTCAATGATTACCATGATTAGTAATATAATATGATTAGTAAAACGGAATCATGAAAATATTGGTCGAATATTGTTAAATTAGTGTTAAATTGTGGCAAAAAAGTAAATAATGAGTTGTTTTAGTTCTAAAAACGACTAAACCAGGTTTTGCCATTGCTTTAATGTGCGAAATGTGCGTTCTGTTCAAGATGTTCATACTTTTACTATACAATAATAGGTGTTATACTGTTAATACTCCCACAGTCAGCCAAGCATTTGGCGTATTAAGGATATTTCCTTGGCGACAGGTACCACTTTGGTGGACTGTTTGCAGCTTTTAATACTATCAGAAATAAATGATGAAATATTTTATTTGTTTGAATTATAAATTATGAACAATTTGCCGATTGCTTCATATATACATACACTTCACACCCTTTTCCCATCGGGGTAGGCAGCGACCACAGCCTTGCTTATTGCTTTGTACACAACTTATGTCTTTTCTTTGCTTAACTTTATTCACGTTATAATGAAAAGAATATTTCTGCGTTTTGTATTAATCCAAAACAAACAATGCGGCCGTTTATCCACATTGGTTCAAACAGGTATTCGTATTGTGCAGCCATTAGATACATTGCGACACAGTATGTATTAACCCTTAACTATAGTCGTGAAAAAAAATAACGCTTCTATAGTCGTGGGTCCAATGGGCCCATGCATTTTGGAATGGTGATAAAATAGAGAATATGATATATTTTGTAATTTTTTTATTCAAACCATTATTTTAACTTTAAAAAATGCTGTGCTGTATAAAATTAACGGTAGGAATATATATATCAATATCTATTTATATCAGTCGTTACTTTCATAATCTAAAATCAGGTCAATTAAAAACAATCAATAAAAAATTAAACAAATGCCAAAATTCACAATCGAAACTTTTTTCTTACATTTGAAAATATATTGTTTTACAAAAACAATATAAAAATAAAAGTATATCATCGTAAAAAAACTGACACTAGTGCAATTTAACCTAATTACAAACATGAATTGCACACAGTTTTTACATATGTCATGTAAATAGCTGCCTATGTTTTTTCAACCACTTTTTAGTCGTAGCGCCATCTATGAGAAATCTATGAAAGTTTTAGAAATTTTATCACCCAATTAGATATCTTTACAGTTACCAGCCCTGGCGAGAGATGTCGCTATTAACTGTATTTTAATTTTTTATTGAAAAAACCAAATACAAAGATACGATGCAAGCACATAGAAAAATTCGAGGTCCGCTGGTTCGTTCCGTGGCTTAGTTGGCATAGCGTCTGGCACGGTAAGCTAGAACCCGTTGGTTCGAATCCCACCGGATCGAAGGAATTTTTTCTGAGTGTTCGATCTTTGTATTAATAATTATAACAAACTAGTGGAATAAATTCACAAAAAATAATTGAATATGAATTCAATAAAAATTTAAAACGTTAAATTTATTTAAATTTAAATTACGATTATGGAACAAATTGTCGTTTTTTGTTTTCAGTGACTGCTGCTTTATAAAGAATCACTACTTTTTAAGGACATCAGCAAATTCCGGTATTTGTCAGAGATTTTCGATTATTTTTAGAACATTGAAATCTCTTTTGTGAACAAATAAAAAAACAGAAAGTCTGAAACATCGGCGTAATCTAGGATTTAAATACAAAATGGTTCATTGCGTGCTGGCTACATGGCTTTCCACTTCAAACCAAATCTTGATTTAGTGGAACAGTTTTTAAACTAGAATGGTTCTGAAACTGAAGGCGCCCTTAGCGTAGTAAAGCCCTTCTTTCTTCAATTATAAAAGTTTATCTCGCCAATAATAATATTTAGGAGTTAGAATTCAGTAGGTACTTACGCGTACTGAAAGACTTGTCGGTTAAATTTGATAACATCATAACTCCGTTTTTGGATGAAATCCCTTCTTTACCCGTAAGCGCAATATCGCGCAATTTAAGCTAAAAATAAAATTTCTAGACTCTAGAAGTTGCAAAACAATGTTACAATCATAGATTGTCACATAATTATTTCTAATTCCGTTTTAGTGCCTGTCTACTCAAAAGTTCTCCTTACGAATTTGCCGACCAAGTGTATCTAATAGGAAGCCCACCCTACTTTTATCAAGTTTGGTAATTAGGTATACACGGGAATTGTACGAGAAGAGTTAAATCAATGCCGCTCTGAACATGTTCCTATTACGTAAACACGGCGGGTAGATTTACAACGTGTGATCTATAAATTCCCAGCATGGGTCTGCTCCGCGTCAGCAGGGTCCCAGAGCCGGCTTGATTGCTCCATCTATCTGCTCAGGGCCAGACGGAGAGACGCAAATAAAATAAGAGCAGAATAATCGCTGTGGATAAAGTGCGTTTTGAATTAAATTGTGAAATAATGAGTACGCTTCCCAACTTGAACAAGTGTGAACGTTTGCGTGATGTGCTTTATTAATGAAGAGACAATACTTTTAATTTTGAAATGGGCCGACGTAATATAAAAAATACGCCCATCGGTTTTTTCTGTAATCAAATCTATTTTCAGAGAACCACTAAGGGAAGGTTCAATAGACGAAAGCGTTACCTTGTCTACGTAATCAGTAACCAGATCGCAAGCATTTACGCAAATTGTCTGTTTTTGGCCCAACCCGAGAAGTTACCAAACGATAACCAGATCTGCTAAAAAAAGGAATTGACAGTATGTTCACGTGTAAAACTATAAAGGGGGATTTCAATAATAAAATGGAATTGTCTCTTCATGGTGGCAATTCAAAAAGCGGATAGCATATCCGGACTCAGCGCAATCCTTTCTGCGCAAGCACCGCCATAAAATTGCCTATTGTCGATGCACGTTAAGCTTTTGACGGAAAGAGATTTTCAGAGCATTTTGCTACTGCTGTTATTATATATCTTCCCGAATACGGAGATCCTCGTATGAATATTGTGTATTACTCGTCGATTACTTGTGTAGTTTTGCAAATGGTTAGGCTATCTGAAAATAAAACGAACAATAGCCACTATTTGGTATACCACATACAACTCATGGTACCACGATTTCGTTTAACTAAGATAAGCGATTTCATAAGTTAAAAACTTATATTAAAAGTATTTAATTGAAAAGTTATATTACAAAATTGAAAAGAATGTTTTAGATAAAGAAGTATGGAAAGACAAAAAGAGTCTAGATTCCACACAATTATGATTCAAAGTGTAGGTATTCCATAGCATTTAAGTTTATTTGAAAAGAGCTATCCCTAGAGTTGCTTGCTCGTTCTTTTCAGGGAGGTCAACGTAGTGAACGAGCAGTAGCTTACAAAACGACGTTTTCAAGTGTAAAAATTTTACCTATGGAATAAATTATTATTTGACTTTGACTTTGACCACATAAGACCATAATTGTGCCTACATCAATACATGTACAAATCCTATTTAAACACTATGGTGTCCTTTCTTATAAGAGTCCATACCGCCCTTGATTCCATAATGCTAGAAGTCTACAGATATAATTATCGTCTGCTAAAGGAGAATAGAGACCCAGGCGTAGCAGTGAAACGTATAAGGATGTAGTCAGTCTACATTTAGTCACACGTGAAGCTAAACAAACAAACTTCTTTTTGTAGTCACTACCTATATAAATTAAACAACTTCAGTTAGTGTGATGTCTCTCGTATCGCAGTGTACAACCAATAATAAAGAATTATAATACTCAAAAAGACTTGCAATTTTGTTCAGTCGTGAATTTGGATATTTGTAACTCGTTACTCACTGTGCATGGTAGACGCTCCTGATTCTTTCAATATGGCATGTATATTGTCCTTAACCAGTATTTTGTATAAGTATTTATTTTTTCAAAACCCCGAAAATAATCAAAGGCTAAAGTAATCAAGACCGAGTTTATCTGGGTTTCAGTATCTACTTCAATGCAGGCACCACGGGATGCCCGGCGTCAATTGCTGAATCCCTTCCGCTTCCGGTACGCCAGCAGTCGTCATCCGGTTTGGATTCATAACTCCGCTGCTTAGATTGTTGCTTACCCTCAAAGATATAACACGACAAAATGTTTATTTTGCTTTTTTGGAGAATTGCGAACGACTACTGTAATAAAAATGATTTTCTTTTTTATATCTACAACAATGACATAATCTATAAGTATATGATTATGAAATCATTGCACCCTCAACTCTAAGAGGTTAGCTACGTCATTCGATGCTCGGATTCATAAAATTACCTTTCTAACGACACTCGACGGGTTGCCCCGGATCTCAGAAGACAGTTTTGAGCCACTCGCATGTTTTCGATTTGTTTTTTCCTCCGCCAAAAAAAGACAGCGAACACAAGCGGGACTAACTTTCGGGCAATCAGCAGGCCCTAACTTTGCGAAGGGTAAAATCAAAGGGTTCCGGTTTTATGAAGACTTATTTCAGACTTACCTTCAAGTTGAAATTAGATTTAATCTGGCTCGCAGCTTTAGGATTGAATTTTGTAAACAATTTCGAATACCTCTACAACTTCCAGGCTTTGTTGGAATACCATTGGGAACTCGGGACCCTGTTGTTTAGAAATTCCTTTCAAATGAATTCGCGCTTATATGAGGTCGAGTTTTGTAAATACAGCAAATTGTTCAATTGCCAATTAAGGTAATGCCCATTTCATTGGTTAAATTTTCTGTTTGTCTTTCATTCTGCGGGAATAACGTTTCGTCTCGCTGCCTTTTGTCGTTTAAGTCTCGATGCGTTTGCAAAAAAACAATATATTGCAATAGTAACCATTTCTTTGCTTTAGAGCTGATTCACATAGCGTCTTTTGGCAGCGCGTCTGCAGCGATCCAGTCGCGATGCAGTCGCTAATGGTCTACCTTTACACACGCGCGAATAAGCAAAGATACAACAATCGCGATGCAAACGTGATACACGTTTTTAATGATTCAACATAAGCGACTGCACCGATGCAGTCGTCCATAAATAAATCACTTATAAATAGTCGCGTGTAAATAAAAAAATAAACGTGCGTTTGTATCTCTGCTACAAGTCACCGTGTTTAATAAAAATAACAAATGATGATTTATGATTGTATAGAACAGAATATGTGATGAAACGATAAAGTGGACGTCGCGTGTTTAATTGATATAATAAAAGGTACTGCACAATTTAATATAATATGTAGTAAATACCACTCCGTTATAGCGACTGCAGGTTAGGGACTCGAGCACCTTCGTCTCGCAATAACAGGGTCGCCGGATGTGTGTTTCCTTTTGTACTGAAGCTTTTAACTCGTGATCATATGGTAACGTTGGAAGAAATGACAGCATACGTTGTATTTTAAAATTTTTCGAGGATTTACTGTACCACTAAACATGTCTCCGCCAAAGAGGAAAATGTCTGCTAATGGGATAGGTCTATTTCCTTTGGTCTGCGTTACATTTTTTTTCAAGAGGGTTCGGTTTTTAGTAGCTTAAAACTCGCGTAAAATATTATAATATTTAATATGTTCGAGTATACTAGTAGTACAAATGAAACAACTTTAGTATGTATTAAAATAATAATAATAACGCACACACTCAACATAGAAACCCTGCGTCGCGGGTGCCATTGACACACACATAGACAACCACAAATTACAGTCAAACTCACGAGTTAAATAAATGTAGGCCATAGAAATGTTTCTCCCGGCCCGGGAATCGTACCTGGGATCTCTGCGTGGCAGTCTGGCATGGAAACCGTTCGTTAAATTACAAATCTGAATGAAAAGTATTGACTTACGAGAGGCGACTGAAAAGTAATCTCTTTTGACTATTTCCAATTTAAAGATAATACTAATCACCACGCTGACGTATTCGTTGTTAATTCTTTTTTCAAAAATAGTGACACTACTTATTTTGTTTGTTAAATTCGGTTGGCTTGGACAACGATGTCCGAAGAAAAAGTAAAATTATTTAAAAATTACCAATTTCTATATCGAGTTCTTAGGTTTTTTTGTTTTTTCCACAGACCACATAAATACCACAAACCAACGTTTTGGATCCTTTAAAGGTCAAATGGTCACGGTTGATTAAGGGCCCGAAATGAAAAAGCAAATATACGGCATATAAATCCGGAAAAATAGTTTCATTTCCTATTAGCAATTTCTTCTAACAAATATAATAAGTACATTTCCCTTACAGGCCTATTAAAAAAACAGCCATAGTCGTCTTTTATTTAAAACTCCTACTTATGATTACTTTTCAGCCGTTTCTTTTATGTCCTCGCTGGGTGCGATTCGTAATATACGATTGATATAACAACTTTAAATATAATATACCGATGGAATAATGTTCATTTTATATAAACACTTCAGATGTAACATTCAATGAATATAATATTGAATGTGCATGAGTGAAAAAAAAAAATATAATTCCAGTGGTGTTTAGGTGCAACAGTGAATATACCGAATTTGTTTGCATTTCCTAGTTGGTTCGACTTCCTCCTGTGGGTTTAGGTTAGGTTAGTATAGATAAAGTTCCCAGAACCGCATTTGTTTGCATTTGCTAGTTGGTTCGACCTCCTCCTGTGGGTTCAGGTTAGGTTAGCATATGACAAAGCTGCCAGAATCGAATTTGTTTATATTTGCTAGTTGGTTCGACCTCCTGTGGGTTTAGGTTAGGTTAGTATGTGACATAGTTACCAGAATCGAATTTATTTACATTGGCTAGTTGGTTCGACCTGCCCCTGTGGGTTTAGGTTAGGTTATTATAGTATATAATAAAGCTGCCACGATCGAATTTGTTTGAATTTGCTAGTTGGTTCGACCTCCTCCTGTAGGTTTAGGTTGGGTTAGTATATGAAAAAGCTGCCAGAATCGAACTTGTTTATATTTGCTAGTTGGTCCGACCTCCTCCTGTGGGTTTAGATTAGGTTAGTCTATGATAAAGGTGCCAGAATCGAATTTGTTTGCATTTGTTAGTTGATTCGACCTTCTCCTATGGGCTTAGGTTACGTTAGTATATGCAATTAAATATTCTACTTAAAGTTTTAATAAATATATTTTATAACACAAAAAGCACTTACGGCTATACAAAAACAATTATATTTTGCGGTTGTATACATTTAATGGAATAAAAAAAATCTTATCAACATACTGTAGGCCGCTTCAACTATTCGTAAAACGAAATATTGTGTTATTTAATTTAATACATTATACTGGTACTATTTATACCATTTGTTCATTATGTCACTTAATCATTATATCTAATGTTTGTTATACTGAAGGTTCATTATACACATTGAAATTATTCCTTTTGTTGTTATACCTTTTGTTGATTATATGCAGTTAGTGATTATATCCTTAAAAATGATATCAAATGTTATTATATCAAGTGAAAATAGACTATTTGTTGTTATATCTTCCATTACACACTCGTCTTCACTGTTCTTAGTATTATGAATGGGTTCGAAACTAACTTGACAAAAAACGTACAGATTAATATTTGCTTTAAATAGTCGTAGACAGTTTTGCTGACGGTGTGTAAAAAAGCCGGCTACACTGTGGTGAGTTTCTCACCGTCACTATTTTTCCACGTACCGTGACTCGTGAGGCAGCGCTCTTTGTGCGGCGCACTCTTTTATCCATTGGCCAGATCGGTGGATAGGAAACAGATGACGTGCGCCGAATATATCGACTCATTGTTAAGAGAACCGTCTTTTTACGCAGTTTCAAATATTGTACATTTTTTAGAAAGGGTCAATAACATTCACTTTTGGGTTTTGTGCCTTTTAATATTCACCATTTTACTAAAGAATAATGGACACTCGATTCCAAAGATTTAGGAAAGTCGAGTTTGTATTCGCATTACAGATACCATCGATATCAGCTTATCGCAATCCGCTGCTGGACTGCCTATCCCAACGTGCGCCATTTTGCTCGGTCTTCAGTTTGCCGCAATCACTTGTTGCCAGCAGGCTTTCGCAGATCATCACTCCATCTGGCTAGAGGATTACAGATGCTTAAATACATAAGAATATAGTTAATTAAATAGTTAAATTAGAACCATCTGCAATTAAAATTACATAAAAATAAAGTCTTAGCCATTTTGCATACAGATGGAAGTACTTAAAACAACGCCTTTTGATATTATTATAATAGTACGTGGGCGCACCTTAAGTTGCGGAATGAATAAGAAAAAAGTACTATAAATGGTCAGAATGGAATTTATTGTTTCTCAAAATATTCTCCGTTAGCGTTAATGCACTTTTTCATACGAATGAACCAATTTTGAAAACATTAAGTGGCATTAGCGACAATCAAAAATCAAAAATCAAATTATGTATAAATAAATAAATAAATAAATAAATAAATCTCTGAAACATATTTTTCACGCTCTTCGACAGCCTCTTCGGGTGATGAAAATCATTGACCGCGTAACTGGTTCTTAATTTTTGGAAATAAATAAAAGTCACAAGGTGCCAGGTCCGGACTGAACGCGGGATGGCTCATAAGGTCAACGATATTCACCTTCAAAAATTCATTTGTCTGTCTGGTCGTGTGAGAACTGGCATTATTGTGGTGCAAGATGATGCGGCGTTTACGGTTATTTTTACGGAGTTTGTCAATAACTTCCGGCAAACAAATGGTCGTGTACCAATCACTATTCAGGGTACAATGATTCTCCAAAGCAACAAGTGTCCAGTTGTATTAAAAAAAGAAGCAATCATCCGCTTAGAGGCGCCACTTTGGTTGGTTTCGACTCATCTCGAAAGACCCATGCGCTCGATTGCTGCTTTGTTTTGGGATCGTAACTCCATGTTTCGTCACTATATCCCACACCAAACTTGACGCCCCTTCGTTGAATCTGGTAAGCATGGCATTGCACCAAGTGACGCGATCCGTTTTTTGAGGCTCAGTGAAATTGTGTGGGATCCATCGAGAGCACAGCTTTTTCACACCCAAATGTTTGTGTAATATTGATTGTATTTGACTCATGCCTATGCCTAAAGATGCTTGAATTTCATGGTATGTCACATGCCTGTCTGTTTTGATCATACGGCGCACAGCATCGATGTTTTTGTCGTTCACAGCAGTGGACGGGTGACCATCACGAAATTTGTCACTGAGATTCACACGATCGCGTTTGAATTCTGCAAACTTGCTATTAATAGTCGTCGTGCATGGTGCTCCATCGCCAAAAGCAGTTTGAAAGCGAGTAAAGTTCCGCGGAGCTGTTAAATCACACTTAAAGTTGTAGAAAATCATACTACGAAAATTTTCACGAGTTAAGTCCATGGTGATGTAGACAACCAATTTCTCAAATGACGCCACAATGTAAAAACAAGTGACAGTCAGATAAAATAAATTGTATTCTACAGCCAAAGAGTTCTATTTCAAATGTCGTAATTACTTTTTAAATATTGTTTATGTAAGTGGCCAGTTCCGGAAATGTATAGTGCGCCCTATGTAGCAGTCCCCTTTTTAGCAAATATTTGACATTGAAAGAAAACAGGCTAAGTGCTCTCGAAATAAAAGGCTGTATAAAACTCTTTTTGTTTTATGCATCGTTTCAGGTAAAAGCTAATTATGCCGTCTGAGACCTTTCCCGCTCAAGAGTTCCGCCATCAAATCGCATGAATTGGTCGCTGATATTTATGGGGGAAGAAGGGAAAACGATGTGCTGAATTAAGCCAACATTTTTTCTAAGTGGGCAGTAAACGGCTGGTTCCCCCATATATATTGGAGTGTCGTATATTTTACGATCCATCCCGCTCGAGGGCACTTCCACAGCAGTAGGGCGAACATCCGCATTGAGTGGACGAAATTACCTCTGTCGTGTTTTACAAACCGGACCCTTTTGTTTTAAAACTGAGGAGCGCAGGGTTTCTGGATTTGGTCGCGTCAGCATGAGTTACAAGAATTTAATAAATAGTTTACGTGAGTGGGGTGTGTGCTCACCCTTGTAAACTACAATATAAATATTAAAATCAATTTATCAGAGAGGTAATATCGGAAAATGTAGTTAATGACTTTGGGTTGTATAGGTTCTTCGTAAGAGTAATTGTTAGGATTGTGGGTTGGAATTTAAAGGGTAATTCTTCTTGTTAACAAAAGTAAAGAGAGATCCTGGTGGTAAATTTACGATTGTTTTTCAAATAAATGATTGAAATTGAAAAACTAAGTTTTCTGTTGATTAAGAATCCAAATTGAGCTTTGACTATCGAATTTTATTAATCTGCTGCTTCAACGACCAGTACAGTTAGCTTAACGTTTATCTCGCCCGGAAAAAATAAAACGGAAAAAATCTATGTCAATAGAGGAAGCGTTTATTCGGGGCGTTAATTTAAATTATTCAGGCTTCGTCCAGGAGATGGGACGTTTCTTCCCGGACATGCAAACAATTAATTACGTTGGTTATTAATGCCCGGCATTTGTCAGAGGCGGTCTCGTCGGTGTCGGACCACGCCGTTCCCTCGCATATTTAAATTGTTGTTAAATATCGCGAGGATATTAAATAAGCCCCACTGTGAAACAATGGGATAATGATGCAGCAATCGTGTTATGCTTGATAATGAACGGATGATTTCAGGCTTTCCGTTTTTAGGGACAGATTTTGATAGCAGGTGATAAATAAACAAGGAGGTTATCTCTTTACCCGACTGCTCCAGACGGAGGGTAGGGTTTTACGGGTGTATATAACTTTGTCATCATTATCATCGTCATTTCAGCCAAAAGACGTTCACTGCCGGGCATAGGTATTCTCCATAGATCGCTACAACGGCCTTGCGCTGCTTGCATCCAGCGTATGACCGTAGCATCACCATGTTATTGGTCATTTTTATAAGTGTGTCAAGCTTTTACATTCTAGTTTATGAGGCATCATATGCGAGGTATTTGTCGAACCATTAGGTAGTAATTAATATAAATAACTTTTTGTTATCTACAATATCACCAACTTTAAAATATTTTTATTTTAGTAGTTCATTATGTTAAATTTCTTTACTTTAATATATTTAATTGACGTGATACATTTCGTGTAAATATAAAGATTTTATGAGTAAAAATAAGTATGTATAATAATATATGTTTTGAATATAGGTAATATCGACCTTTTAAAATTTTTACGGGTCGATATTACCTTAGCTCAAATGAAAATTTTTCCCGTACTAATACAGTTCATTGTGCTTGGGTCGAGAGGCAGGGACACTCGCTTTATTTCAGAACTTATTTTTTTGCAAATGAAATTGCCATTTAAAAAATGTATATCGTATACTATACGTGTTCTATGTTATGTTATGGGCATGTAGCTTATCATCAGGCGCACGACTTGATCGTTCCGTCATTTGATATTATAAAAAAGAAAAATTTTGTTCAGTTGGTATAAACAAATAATTGGTATATGTAAAGTACCTATTAGGTA
>NW_020653634.1:0-10915 GCF_003589595.1 Hyposmocoma kahamanoa | reverse complement strand
AGAGAAGTGAAGAAGGTCGACAAGGCGTGGGAAAATGAACTATGGGAGAAGATAAACAGCAGAATGAAAGCAATGAACGAGTTGAATTTGAGGTGATGTTGAATATTATTTTTATTTTGTAGTATTCTTAAGCATTTAAAAACAATACTCATTTATGAAAAGGTTATTGTACCTTTTTAATTATACGTCTGTCTTGTAGAACTCGGCTAAAGCGATTTTTTTAAATGTAATACGTACATTGAAGAAAAGGTGTTTTTGAATTGTCTGCCAATCAAGCGGTGCACAAAGTGAACCTTTGGGGCACCGATATCCACTCGTTACGTGCATTGAATGAGAAATATATGTATATTATATATATACATAATGTATGTATATTGAGTGCTTTAATATGTATATATTTTGTGATAAACTAATTTGCATAGATTATAATAATATAAGCAAATATTTGGATACTTACTAAATGGCATACTGTGAATTCGTACAAGTATTAAGTTAAAAGCTGAGAATTTCTTGATTGCATGTTTTTTTAGTAGCAGTAGAGCTCATTGTGAAAGAGTTCATCCAGGCAATTACCACCTTACCTATTTCTGGCACCAAACAGTAATGTGAGTATTACTACGTTCCGGTTTTGAAGGGCAATGGTGCTGGTGAAATTACAGGCACATGAGACATGTCAACTTACGTCTCAGGGTGACATGAGACATGTCAACTTACGTCTCAGAGTGACATGAGACATGTCAACTTACGTCTCAGGGCGATAGTCGCAGTGGCAGTGGCAGTGCCATTCAGATCTTTGCGATTTAAAGCTCTGGCACTGCAACTGTTATGATTCAGATTCATTTATTTCTTAAATATAACATTACAGTATAAATTGCACTACATGTCAAAGTATAAGAAACTATATTGAGATCGTCAGACAAAAATGAAAATTATAAGAAAATTACACAATAATTAG
This sequence comes from Hyposmocoma kahamanoa, assembly GCF_003589595.1. Lineage (NCBI taxonomy): Eukaryota > Metazoa > Arthropoda > Insecta > Lepidoptera > Cosmopterigidae > Hyposmocoma > Hyposmocoma kahamanoa. Next base: position 9,960 of record NW_020653634.1, on the reverse strand, counting down.
AAAATCATTCTCCATCAAGGATCGCCATAACTTGATAACAATTATACAAGAGGATGTCAATGCGGTAAAAATTAGATTGAAATAGAAAGTACTCAATATCGTTACAATTTTAAGTCCATAAATTCATTTACAGAGTATCAAGGATTTTTCAATAAAAGGTATTTCAGCCGGCGCCTAAATGTTTCGTCAGACAGCTTAAGTCTGAGAGTAGCTGGTTCATAGCAAGTAGGTCCGATGACACGCGGGATTTTCTCTGCAAGTGCCATGGGTCGGGGGACTGTTCTCAAATGACCGGTATGGCGGAGTGGGATGCGAGAAACATTTACGGTACCAAATGAAGAAAGATTACTTCTAACGTACATTATAATTTCGTATATGTAAAGTGAGTAGTGCGTCATTATGCGTTGCGCTACAAAGAGATTTCTGCAGGAATGTTTGTGTTTTACCCCAACCAATACGCGTTTAAAAAATTAAAAATACACAGTCTGTCCATACAAATATGGACAGGCATGACGCTTACCACCAGGCGCACTACTTGCACGTCCTGTCCTTTGGTATCAATAAAAAAATGTTGATATGATTTGAATCTTTTTTATATACAAGATGATTTGTAAAATACTAACAAGATTACATATTACTAACCATAATAAGCAAACAAAATAAACTTTTAAGTTTTTGTTATACCACGCACAGAGTTATCACCGTTTAGACTATGTATTTAAATATTTTTAATTTTTCTTACCGAAATTAAAATCTGATGAAATACTAAAAGCCATAGAACATAACTTGTTGTTTCAATCAATCAGCCTATTGCAGTCCACTGCTGGACATCTAACCACTTCGCGCGATCGTCGGTCCATCTTGCAGGGGGACGTCCTACGTTACGTTTGCCGAGACGTGATCTCCACTCGAGAACCTGTCTAGTCCATCGCTAATCGGTTCTGCGACAGATGTGGCCAGGCTGCTGCCACTTTAGCTTGCTACATTTCTGGACGATGTCCACAACTTTAGTCTTATGCCGGATAACTTTGTTCCGGACTTTGTCCCTTAAAGATACCCAGTATCAGCAGACCTTTCTATAGCTCGCTGAGCGACGTGTAGTGTGTGAGCCAGTTTGACCGTCATATTCCACGTCTCGGCTCCGTAAGTCATGACCGGTAGGACGCATTGGTTGTAAACCCTGGTCTTCAGGCACTGTGGGAGTGGTGACGAGAACACATGATGCAGTTTACCAAATGCTGCCCAACCGTGCTGCACTCTCCTAGCTATTTCACGCTGGAAGTTGTCTCTGCCTAGTTGCACGGTTTGCCCGAGGTAGACATATTTTCGACAACGTCAATCGTTTCGCCATTAATCGAGATCGGCTCCGGGATGACGAACTAGTTGTTCCCGACGTTAATAATGTACTCCAGGAAGGTTGTAGTACTTTACAAATAACCTTGTATAATATACCCAGGAATATAAATGTGTAGACTGAGTAATTGTGTAAATAGCCAAATTAAAACTCATGCCTTTAGTTTTATAAGTGTACTTACTCCATTATTTTTATATAATTATCATTCTATACAGTTATCAGAGACTTCATCGTCGTGCCAGCTATTGCAATTCACTGGACGTTTCAATCCGTTTCTTTACCGTGAGATGGGAAGAAGTGAAATTTTATTATTTTAACGCTGAGTGAACTCTTCATCATCGTGATTATTTTCTTTGAAACTTAAGTAAGAAAACACGATTCTTATTTCCATATTGAATAAAATTTATTCATTATTTTTAATTTGTTTTTTGAAATGTATTATTTATTTTGAATGAAATATTTAGTTAGCTTACATAGTCCCACTGCTGCGCATAGGTCTCATACAAACGAGATTACATACAACAAATTCAAGCTTGGCTCGACCGCGTGTCCGGAACGCTCATTTAAGTTAAAACGTAAAAGCTGAATAAATAGAGACGCGTGCGTCTAAATGACAGATAGACGCACGCGGTCGTTGCGCGACGGTAACGCGGACTCCGCTCGGCGGCCGCGCGGGGTGAGCACGATGAAATTTGTGTCTAATAAATGCGCCCTTAGGCTACCATGGTGTTTTATTTTTACCATGGCCGCCGCTCTTACCAACTGAGCCAGTAAGAGCGGTGGCTGTTATGCCTTCGGCAGACTACTTTGCCTACCGAAGGCAACGCACCCAGTCGCTTCATCGTCGGACGACTCACTATTTACACCGATGGTCACCTGACGACTTGGTGTAATGCACCATTAGAGCCACTATGCTTTATCAGGCGCTGGTTCGAATCCAGAATATCCAGAATAAAGAATTATTTTTTGTGTTGTTCGATCTTTGTATAAATAATAACAACGAACTAGTGGACTATTTTCACAAAAATATATGAATATCATTGAAGTAAAAACGTGGTATTTAAATATCTTGGTCACGTTATAACAGACGATCTGCATGATAACGCAGGTATTGCGAGGGATCGTAGAGCATTAGCAATGAGAGCTAATATGATAGCGCATAGGTTCAGTAAAGCTTACTGCACATCGCTGTACACCTGTAGTTTATGGTGCAGGTACACACAATAGTCACTGAATGCAATGCGTGTACAGTACCACGACGCGTTCAGAGTTCTGTTGCGGCTGCCGCGCCACTGTAGTGCGTCCGGGATGTTCGCGGATGCGAGCGTTGACGGCTTCGAAGCGACATTGCGCAGATGGGACAATGGACTACTAAGGCACTGGTCCTCTCTTCATTTAAGTTTAGGTACTAACATAGTCATTTAAATTTTTGTTGTAATACCAACATTTTTATGGATCTTTTTGTAGTCCGAAATAAATGCATTTTATTTATTTATTTTTTTTTGAATAAAATAAATACAATTAGTTAAAAGTAAAAGAAACTGTACCGTTATTAACGGTACAAGCAATATGCCATAATATTTATGCTACCTCCAGCCAGCCTTTCAACCATTCCATTCATAAAGCTAATTAGCCATCGAAAGAGTTTTTGACTTTGACGATAACGTAAGTTGGTAGGTAATAGCGTATTTTAAAAAATGTACTCATGTCATGAAGATTGATTGTGTTTCTGGTTTAGATAAAATTGTGATAAAATTTTGATATATACATGGGTAAGACAGAGTCTCCTAACTTTTCTGTTTGTGACAAGGGTTAGTAGATAATAATTTTATTTTTGCTCTACACATTATTTTGCCTATTTATATTTATTTTCTCCTATTCAAATCTTTAATTCTTCTCAAGAGAATATGGCACAACCGTTGGAACACAACAACAGTAATGGTAATGAATAATATCAATAATATCATATAACATCAAAGACACTACATAGAAATCATGGGTAGTGTGCAAAACCAGCATCTAGTATGCTTTTATTTTTAATAACCTGCAATAGAATTTGAATATTAAGTTTAGTTGAATATCACGACGTTTAACTAGCTTGATATTCAATTGTTTTTGTGAAATTACTCCACTAGATTCGTTCGATCCGGCTGAACTCGAACCAGCGACTTCGCCATATCGTGTCTGACGCTCTCCCAACTGACCTACGGAACGGACTAGGTATTTGTTTTTGGTTTTAACTACTTTTTTGACGTAGCACCCATTTGTGACAAACCTATGAACAACAGTATTAATACATTTTGTTTGTTATACTTATTAAACCATTATAAAAATCCTCAGGTTAGAGTAAACTGTAAATGTGAGTTATAAACTTTCAATCTTACAGGTCGTTAACATGAGAGCTATTATCGCCCAAATCAAAACGTCTACACTCGACTCCGACTGGTGGTTGTAGCCCTTCACAGCAATAAAGGACTGGGGGTCATGCTGCGCGGCCACATCGAGTATTTTCGGCCACCCGCGGCTATTGTTGTACATTTTGAATTGTACTGTTTCAATATACTTATATATAATATATATATTCCACCGATGGCTAAAGATCAGTTACACTTATGTATGATTTTAATATTATTTACAACTACGAATAACCATCATAATACAGTTAGGTCCCTAAAAAAAAAGAAGAAATCGTTCTATCATTAATTATTGAATTTGGGTAAATTTCAGGTTAGTTTGCTTAATTTCGGTGGCAGTTTTTATTATGTAAGTGTTCGTGTATTAATTAATGTACTTTATTATTTAATATTTCGCAATAATTTGTGAAATATTAAGTATTATTTCAGGATAGTTACTATACTCCAATATACTTGTTTGGATTTGTTAACTTTTGTTTCGCAGCTGACATAAACAATTTCGTTCGCAATTGCATTGAATATACCAGCTGCTAAAATAAATATCTTGCTTTTCAAAATAATGGTCTTATGAATGGTAATAGTTCGTAGCGTCTATGAATAGAATGATAGTGTTAATGTGCTTATTGTAAAATGCGACAGTAATTTCGCAACCTTGGTGTAAGAAGGTCACATCTGTAAAGTGATTATAAAACATATTAATTAGTACTACAGTGTTATGCCTGGTTGGGATTTTTCATCAGAGGAAATACTGGATCCCAAACTCGTGGTACGGCGAAACCATCTTCCCTATTGAAATTAGGATGTTTTTTAATTTCAATGGCCTCTAGCAGCATCCATAGTTAACGGACTTCTTTTCCGAGGACCTGGGTTTTTTGTAACTTAATTGCATCTGTTGGTTTTTCCATGACATACTGGCAGACTGCTTGCTTTTTTACATGACAGTATTTGACGTGGGTACAAATTTTTCGCTTCGTTTGTCCAATATAAGAAAGACCGTACTCGCAGTCAAGCTTGTAAACACCTAGGCACCTGCATCCTATAAGATGATGTTACATTTCACGGGTTTGCGGAACTGAGGTGTCTTTATTTAAGAGCTTGAAATAGGTCTCGATAGACGCACGACTGAAGATTCTTCCGATCTTGTCTGTAACGTACATGTAAAGGGTTCGAAACGGTGGTTTGTTTGAAAAAACAAATATACGCGATTTAAATCCTGAAAAATAGTTTCATTTCCTATGCAAAAAAATAGTTCCATTTCGTATGTTTGACAATCGCGAAAACCTAAGAAGTCAATATTATAAAATAATAATAGCAAGGCAGTTAATTATTTTACTTACCGTCTATGATTTTCGGCATTTTAATTGGGTTTTTATTTTGTGGTTATTTCATTACTGGGTGAATCAGTATTATGTCACGGCATTGATTATGAGGATTGTTTCACTAACGACCTATGTTGTTAAAATTTCCGACCCAGTAGGTCGCATTTAAAATGTACGTATGTAAATATCTAGCAAAAGTGGCCATTACTGCATCCAAATTTTCTCAAGAACTTTTTGTTGAGCTTGTTTGCTGAAGGCACTTTACTTAATATTGATACAAAGATTTGTTCGATCTTGGACACAAAACAAAAATCCGTCAATCCAGCGACTTCGCCAAACGGGGGCTATAGCAACAACAAACTAGTGGGGTATTTGCACAAAAAATATTTGAATACCAAGTAGATGAAGTGAATACCAATAACATGTTTTTACTACCTTGGTGGTAAAAACATGTTTTGCAACAAAATGAATAATTCGTTTTATCTTTGCTTTCAAGTATCAATACGTTGTTATAACAATAATTCAAGTGCTATATTAGTTGAATTGAACCACAGTTGAACAATCAGTCACTGGAAGTTGTGACTGCAGGTCTAATTATGCAAATTGTTGATTGGATATCCCGCATTAATACTAACCATAAATTTATAAATCAATGGCTGATTTAGCCATTGATTTATAAACGCTCTTATTGGCTATCTAATTTGTTAAACCGACAAGGTAATGGTAGTTTGATACGTATGTTGACAGAGCAGAGTTAAAAATATGACGTAAAAGTGCGTGTTTGTGTAAGTGAACTATATTTCGGTTTTTAAGTGAGTATTTAGATAGATAGATAGGTGAACACTTTATTCACTAGTACGACACAATACAATTGAATACAACCGGAAAAATAAAACATTTTTTGTCACAGCAGTGAAATGGCGCTGACTCAGCATATGCCTAAGTTCTCTAAAGGCGCCGGTTTTTAGTTAGAACCACTAACAGTTTTCTAGAGACTGCGGCAGAGACATAGATTTTGTATCGCAGCCATCTTGAATACGTTATATTGAATAAAAGGTTCGAATAAAATTTTACGGGGTTCCTTGACAACTTTTACTCAAGGGTCACATACCTATTTCTTTTTGTTTCGCTGGGCAGGTAAATTCATTCGTTCACAAAAATAAAAAGGAATGATACTAACAATGAAATATTACAAATATCATCTACGCCAGAACATCTCTAGCCACTTTGGTATAAGTAGCTCCACAGATTAGCTAGAAAAAAGTTGGAACCAGTAAATACATATAAATACAATTAATGACGAGTGGCTTGTCAAAGCCAGAACTCGAAAAGTTCAGATCGATAAAGCCTTAAGAAACAATGATATAGATTACATGGAATTGTCTTTGTATAATCATAAATGTTCTACTAAACCCACTAACGTTTATTATTTACTCCCATCATGCCTACTTGGGGAATGATGTTAAAAATGTTTGAAATAACTGGATTTAAACCGTAGATGTAAGTACCTTTTTCAAGATATTTAAGAAAAAAATATTCATTATAAGTTTGACTCGACTTCGACATCACTTGAATTTGGTAGGGTAGACTACACTTCTACACAATGACTACTGCGGTAGATGCCTGCAGCTTCAATAGCAACTAGAGTACAGTCACTGGCAACAAAATCAAGTATCCTACTTTTAGGGTCGTATTCCAGAACTCTACTCAATACTCAAGTCAGGACTTGAGTATTGCAGTGAGCACTGAAAATCATACTCAAGTCCTTGCCGTTAGGGTCGTATTTCCAGTGCTTGAAATCATACTCAAGTCTGCTCAAATCCTGACTTGAGCATTAAGTAGAGTCCTAGAATACGACCCTTAGACTCGATTGCAAAGTTATAAGGAACAAGTAACAAGGGAGCTACGATAGTGAATGTTATAATTATTGGAATTATAACTGCACCAAATTAAATTTGCTTTCAGGTGTATAACAATGTGAAAACAGGTGGACTGAAGGGCCTTACAAAAGAATATTTATTGAAATAAGCAAATGGTATAGGTATATATATATATATATTTTTTCAAACAAACTCATTCATGAAAAAAAACTATTCTCCTAATTGCCTGTTGTGTGGAGTAGTGGAAGATGCATATCGCTTGTTATCGGAATGTGTCCGGTACGAACAACAGAGGGCGGCGTTGATGAGAGATCTGCAGATCAACCGAATACCATTAGGTGTTATAAATTGTAAATTAAGCAATTCCCATACGAACAGGCAATAATATTGTTACTATTTGTTGAATCGTCTCTCCATCAGTAAGCTACAGTTTAGGATACGACGGAACTGTATGTACAAAAGTTCCTAAATAAATAAAGATTTAAAAAAATTGATTCAGCTATAATCATGGAACTCGTGAAGAACTCAAAAAGTTGGTTTGAAAAAGTAAATAATGGATACGGTTTGGATCCGAAAAACTAGTTACATTTCCAATTGCAGCAGTCGCAAAAATTTAAACATTGTTATATTTTTAGTTACTCGATTTTATTGCCTGTGATAATAATTACAAAATTAAACATGTATGTTTAAAAAAATCATACTAAGTACACCTGCAGCTTTCGTGTCGACTTTGCAGCGAGTGATCTATGGGTCCAGTATAATAACGCATTCGGGTTTTGTTGGGGCTACCGTGACGTTGAAGCGCGTCGGGTATGTTTGCAGAGGCACACGCGGATGATTTCTATGCTATAATCAGAAGACGCTGCGTCTCCATGCTAGCCCGCCTCCGCCATAGCACCAACGTTGGAATTATACCAACGGACTCCTGAGTGAGTTCATAGACCGGTGAGACTCCCCAATATTATACGTACAGCATTGTGTGCAGCTCCAGACCAGGATATAATTTTCATTTTATTTTATTTTCAATTGCCAAACCTACTAATACTAGTCGTAAGATAATTTGTTATCAGGGTATTCGAATACTTAAATAATAAAAATTGCCACCAAAATACCACAACCAAAAACTCGAAAAACAAAACACCAAATACTCGAGTATTTAATATTTCACGATTGACATATTAAATTATAATTCAGGATACTACACTCGAATATTGAATAATAAATACTTCATGATAATATTCTAGAACATTTAAATAATGAAAATTGCCACCGAAATTAGGTAGACAAAATCTAACCTGAATATTATCCACTAACACTTTGGACAAGGGTCTAAAATAAATTCTGGAATAAAGTTTTATACTTTCTATATAAAATCGTATTCCATCCTCCTTCCCTTAGTTATCTTTGTGAGCGTTTCCAATACCGTCAGGTTATGGGTGACCGCCTGCGTTCCGGTACTAATTTTTCCCTCGTCCTTTCACAACATACTTTGCAAAAATATTCGGAATTGTCGTCGCAGTGAACGCTGCTGGAACCTTCTCCAAGTCTAGGTCAGACAATTACCTTCAGTTCGGGTTTTCAGAGGTGCCCTTTTGAAATGTCGGGATTATTCAGACTCCTCATGTTAGAGCTTACAAAATATTTATTTACATTTTGTATATTTACTTATAGTCTTATTTTATACATTTATTTTACTATATATTTTACACGTATTAGTGTATCATCATTTACTAAATATTATGTATTCGTATGTACATTTGAAGAAATAAATTTATCCTTGTAATTATAGAGCATGTAGCATTTAATTTTAGGATTTATTAGATTTTATTGCCGATGCAGGAGCCAACTTTCCCTTAAATTATTCAAAGATTAGCTGGAAGAAATTTCTTTACGGGATAAGCTCGCCTTTGTATACTAACGTTTTATTTCTTTGTTAAATATTTGTAATTTGTTTGACTATGCAATAAAGTATTTACATACATACTATAATTACTATAATACTTTATTATTATTAGCCTTTCTTATAGCTTTATGTTGATGTTCCAAAGCATGACCGCTGCTGTATTCTGGCTACTGGTGACCGGCTACGCTTTGAGTCGCGGCTTCAATTTCGACCCGTTTGATGTGTTTAATTACTTTGTTTGTTCTTGTTCGGCGAGCGATGCTTGCTGCGGTCTCCCTAAGTCGAAAACGCTGCCAAAACTGTTAGCATTCCCAAATTAAATGTAACCCACGTCAAACTAACCAAATAGTTTTATACTGTAAACGAAATAATTACAGCCTCGAGAAGGATATACATGACTACCCGTTAGAGTATTAAATTAGTTTCATTATAATAGATACCCAGTTTGTGTAAAACAGTTTGCCGGTTCACTTTGGTCTCGAAAGTTTTCGATTAGATTATGGAGCAAAGAAAGTTTTTCGAACAAATTTGCTCAAAGTTTTTATTAAAAGGATTGGGTAGATTAGCTGTCAATCTGTTTTCTCGCTCTTTATAAAACGGTCATAATGTTTTATCGATCGATGAAACTTCAGTGCGCGTTTTTAATTTAAAAAGTTTCTCGATATGATATGATAGGAAAAAATTTAAGATAAGTTCACCTTTATATTCAATTGCTCACCATTGACCTCGTTCAAAAACTTGTTTCAAATTTTTTAAAGTTAAAGTTTTAGGCAGCTAACAGATTGACTGCATGTTTGCAGTTAATGCGTGAAGTCGTTATCAACTTCATGCAGACGAGGTCTCGGATAACGTCTTCACGCATTAACTGCATGAAGTCGAAACCAACGTGCATGAAGTCGATCTTATCAACTTCGACGTTGATTACGACTTCACTCCATTAATTACAAACATGCAATCAATCTGTTATTTAACAAGCCTTAGAGTAAATAATAATAATAATAAATAAAATGTTTATTTCAGTAATACAATTAACTTTACATTAACTGTGGATGGTATCTCCTATTAAGCTTATCAAGTCTGTCTGTGTGTG
>NW_020653633.1:0-12659 GCF_003589595.1 Hyposmocoma kahamanoa | reverse complement strand
CGCCAAGCAGTAATGTCAGCATTACTGTGTTCCGACTTTGAAGGGTGCTGGTGAAATTACAGACACATGGGACTTGTCAACTTATGTCTCAGGGTGACGGGCACAGTGGAAGTACCCCTCAGATCTTTGCGATTTAAAGCTCTGAGTGGCACTGCAACTGTTATGGATAGGCGTGTAGCCTACCACGACTACAAGACTACAGGCGCACGACTTGTTCGTCCCGTCACTTAATATTATAAAAAGTGACTTTTTTGGTTTTAACCGACCTTAAAAAAGGAGGGTTCTCATTGAACTGTATTTTTGTGTGCATGTTACTCCATTATTGCGACATTGTTAATCGATTTCGATGATTCTTTTTTGTTGTTGGAAAGGGTATAATGATCTCATTCAAATTTGAAGAAAATATAATATATATAAGGTTGGCAAATTAGGAGATGAATTCGATTTATTGGATTTCACACACTTTCCGTAAACCGAGTTCAATGAAACTTGGCAAAAACATGTAATTCCGCAAACCTTTGAGGTAATTTTTATAAAAAAATTATAATTATAATTTTTTTTATTGAATTGATATTCAATTATTTTTTTGTGAAATTATTCCACTAGTTTGTTATAATTATTAATACATACATACATGTATTAATAATTATAAAAAAATATAGTTATTCAAGTATATAAATATAACATATTCCGTATTTAAGTAATAAAGTGTTTTCGTCTTTAGTCGAAGCGGGGATACGTTACTTTGTACTGCAGTGACATTTTTCTTTATGATCCCTCCCCGGTTTTTATTAATTCCTGCTCCCCCAACTGAAATAAAAAGCTTAAAAAGAAAATGTTTCCGTTCTTGAAATACATTTTAAGACGAAAATATTCATGCTTAACGAATATCCTTTAATATTCATAAATAATGTGGTTTTTATTGCAAAGAAAGGCGGATAACGTTGATAAAATATACAGCCTTTTAAACCTACACTTTGAGTTTCAATATCACATTTTTTATAAAACAAGAAATACCTAAAGAAAACCACCATCAAGTAGGCGGTTTGACTGTTTACTGAATTGTATACAATAAAAAATGTGCCTTTAGCTTTTTATAAGCGTAGTAAGTGTTCGATTTTTAAAAAGAAAGAATTTCAAACGGCGGCGGCGTTCTATTTTTAGAAAGGAGTTTGCAGTCTTGTACATGTAAAGCGTACACTTTTGTAGAGTAAGCGCTAGGAAGCAATTGTGAAATTGCATAAATAGTGCAATAAGAAGAAAGACTAGATTTCTCGAACAGAAAAAGGGAGACTTCCTTTTTATATATTCACCAATTCCTTTACAAAGCTGTTAGTTGCTGAGTAGATAGTGGGTTTTTTTTTGGATTGTTAGAATTTTCTTGTTTAATCTCTTTATTATAAACTACTTAAAGTACATTACTAATTAATTAACAAAATAGTGGCATAAATATTATTATTGTATAAAAAAGTGCGCATTCGACCTCCATCTCACCTGATGGAAAGTGACCATGAGGTGACGAGGTTTTGACATTATTTTTTGTAATATCAAGTGACGGAATGAACAAGTCGTGCACTTGATGGTAAGCTACATGGCTGTCTATAACAGTTGCAGTGCCACTCTGAGCTTTAAATCGCAAAGATCTGAGGGGCACTTCCACCGCGCCAGTCACCCCGAGACACAGCTGACAAGTCACATGTGCCTGTAAATTCACCATATACATATGTATACAGGTTGTCCCACGTCTATGCTACACGGATGGAAAGTACTTGAAATATTGTAGATACCATATTTTGCATTGTGGAGACTTACTGACTTTTTTTCATATTTGGTCGGTTTTATGCCCAGATGAGACAAGCAACTTTTTAGAAGTCTTTGAATGCTTCATCAGCAACAACCCATTTACACGTCCCAGTGCTAGGCACTAGTCTCCTCTCAGGCGAGGGTTTATGCTTTTGAATGCTTACTTTTAAAAATAAAACAACGTCTCATGATGCAAAATATTATATCTACAACATAAGCCAATGTATTTTCCTCCGGGTCGCATAGCCATGAGTTTCAAAGTCTGACAAAGCTATTTTGTATCAGTCAGCTTTACGATAGTTTTATAATTATTACAATATTCTAATTATAATAACTTCATTATGGACCTACCTACTATAGGCCTAAGTTTAGAAATTCAATAGGTAAACGAAAATTGGTCGTTTTGGTAGCAAGTGACAGTATGGCGTCAAGTGTCTACTCGAAATTATTTAGCGTTCGCTCCCCTATCGCGATTCCATCCGAATAATTTCAGGGCTCAAGACGAATTGATTCGACAAGTTAACGACTCATTCAAGGAGTCATAAAGTTGGAGGCGTCTCACTGCTTAATATAGCCGCGCTGCAAGAAACAATTAGACAGGGGTACAATCATCCTGGAGTGTTATGTGGATGTTGGAATGAGAGTCAGCTGCAGGATGTGGCATGTCGAAGCTAATGGTAAGTATTATGAGCTTTTTGTGTTCTAAATGTAGATGATTAAATAAATCGTGTATCGTGTATTATGATAATTATTGCGATATGTTTCCAGCGAGTTACAACAGACAGAAAGCATCGAATGAGGAGAAAACCCATTTGGCAGTAGCGACTCTCTTTATATGCAGTCTGCAATTTTACTGCAATTTTCTAATTAACAGTTGAGCATAGCAATTGCACACTATGGTTGTATTTGCTCAAATGCGGTGTTTATTCGGAGCTCATTGTAGAGATGTGGCAACGTGTCGAATGGCATGTAATATGGCGCGCATAAATCGCGGAGACACGGTGACGAGAGGCGCACTTACACGCGGAATGGGAGTCGACGACACTCGGTAAAATTCCCCCTTAATTGTCCCATCGGAGGTGCAATGCGCCTTTGGCATGTTACCTTGCGAATTATGAGAGCCAGGTAAAATTGTCGACTGTTTAATGGGATCTTAAGTTTTGCTATCAATCTGACACGTCCATAACAATTGAGATTCATAATCCGTGAAAGATCAATGGCTAAATTACAACGACATTTTTTCAAATAAAAATCGAATAATAAAAACTGCAGAGAAAAGTCATAACCATTTCAATTGACGCGTATTTAATGTTAATGCTATTAGATACTACTTTTATAAGCACTTTGTATTTAAACTGTTCCAGCAACGACCGTAACGCCGGATAACAGTCTACTTGCACAATATTCAAATGAAATTGCATCTTTGCCAAAACTAGCGGGAGAATAGCGTCGCTAACATTAATACATAATAGCATTTCTGACCCTCTCTGTGTCGTGGCGCCCTCTTTGTTTTTATAGGTTCTTGAATAAGCATTTACTAAGTAATTTCAGAGGTAGGTTCAAATTACGTGCTTGGTAGACCTTTCATGCCTCAGAGACACGGTTCTAGAAATAGCTTTTATACGTAAGTACCTATGCTCAACTTTGAATAGCATCTAAACTTTCCGGTGGAGGGAACTACTGGAAATGAAACCGAAAAAACGTATAAGTGAGAGATTATAGTTGAGAGTTATATTGGAAAGTAAAAGGGTAAACGTAGAGTTTCAAAAAGTAAAGTAGTTTGCTTAATGTTATTTTTAATAAAGTATTGTTGTGTGAGATTGTGGTGTTTCATAACTTTTACAATTCCTAGACGAAACGGTCGTTCTATTAATTATGACAGAAAATTTGTGCTAAAATGGGTTTAATTACAGACTTTATAGGACAAATTTAGGTTTATGTGCTCCTAAAAACAGAATTAACAAATCAGTACGGAGTACCAATAAAACCGACCTCAAAAGTCACACATCCTCTAGTTTGCCACCCGTAGAGGTGGCGGAGGAGGAAGAATATTTTCTTCCAATTTAAATGGGAGCTCTTCCGTGGTATCCTTTTTCCAACAAAAAAAGAAACAACAAAATCGGTTTACAAAAACCGGATTTATCGCGTAACATACACACAAAAAAAATACAGCCCAATTGAGAACCTCCTCCTTTTTTGAAGTCGGTTAAAAACAGAATACATAATGTATTCATTGTATTTTAAGCCATGAATCTCGACATCTTTAGTGAAAAGCTAGATTATTACTTTTTAAATTGTAAAGTGATAATGATAAATTTATTTTCATACATTCTTGAATCTGCAGCTCTATTTTTTATACATCATGTTGGTTATCCTATACGTACTATAAATAACAAGGTGGTGTTATACAGTAAGTTAGTTTATGTATATTTAGATCACTTTGTTTTCAATGGACCAGTAAGTAGAAGTAAAAAAATGCAAGGCTTTTATTTACTAGTACAAATATTTATCAAAATAAATCTTCTCGACTTAAGAATTTTCTTTTCATAATTTCGAAAAATAATATTACATTCTCAAACTTATCAGCCGAAATTAAGCTTGAAATATAAGTTTAGGAAAGTTTAGCAGTTTATTCTGGTCTGATCTCAGTTCGAAAGCTAAGCATGCCTAAGTTCGGTGTTTGAATAGTAAAAGTCCTAAACCGTCTGAGGCGTTTAAATTTCGATGTTTTGCCTTGTTTTGTTGCTATGTATATGATTTTCAAGAACATCTTCAAATAAATAACACGAGTGTCACGGGGGATTAAATTCATAATGCTTAATTTGGGTTGTGGTAATAAGTATGTATGTATTAAAAACAAAATATAATAATTTTATGACAATTTGAATTTAAATTAAGTAAAGTTTTAAAAATCAAATAGAAAATTATCGTAATATTATTATTATATTATGTTTGTATACATATTACGGAATCATGGAAACAATTTACAGTAAATAGCAGTGCCTAAATTCTACTCTATTTTATTATACAATATGTAAGAAAAAAAATAGTATTTGAAATTAGTAGTTTCAAAATACGTAGTCATTATGTGTAATTATACAATTATGTCTTAATATAAACTATAAGGGTTAAGTTAGCGTATTCGTTTCCATATCTCAGTTAATCAGAATAATAGGTATTGTTTTCTTTACGTTATGAAGTTTAGGTAGTTACCAGCGAAATTTAGTGGAATATTAGATAGCTGAAATCATGAACAATATGCATCAATTTTTTTTCCTTTTTGGTTACATTTATATTAAGATTCTGAATTAAATCATAAATAAATAGCGAGGCTATAAAATACATCTTCATATCAGCCGGAATACGTCCACTGCTGAACATAGGTCTCCCCCAAAGATTTCCAGACCAGCCGATCGGACGCGACGTGCATCCATCGGTTACCCGTCGCCCATACAGGTCATCCGTCCATCTAGTTGGGGGCCGCCCCACGGATGGAGACCACGAACCTCGCGTTCGCCTTCCGGTTCGTGGTCTCCATTCGAGAACCTTACTGCCTCAACGGCCGTCAGATCTACGAGCTATGTGCCCTACCCACTGCCACTTCAACTTGCTAATCCTTTGAGCTATGTCGGTGACTTTCGTTCTTCTACGGATCTCCTCATTTCTGATTCGATCACGTAGAGAAATGTCGAGCATTGCTCGCTCCATAGCTCGTTGAGTGACTTTGAGCTTTTTTATGACGCTCATAGTAAGTGTCCATGTCTCCGAGCCATAGGTTATCGCAACAATAAAAAACTTAGATCCAAAGAATTAAATTCGAAGATTTGAAGAATAGATTTTTAGACTTTTGTGATTAAGATGTGCCTGTTCTTCTCATAGTATCGATGGCATACACTATAATGCTTTCCATAGTGGTGAAAGGATTTGCCTATTGGCGTAACGCACTTGCCGATTGTTGCCCAGTTGCGCCAGACGTGCAGAAGAGGATATTTCGTGCGCGGAGTATTTTTTCCTGAACCTCACGTAATGTGCTGAAAACAAGAAATAGTGTAGTAATCGTTTAGGAAAACAAGAGTTCATATTTCACTGCTAAAATAAAACCTAGCGCATTTTTTGTAATTGATACTCCAAGTGCATACGTGTGAGTGTATTGGGATATTCCTCTCTACAGCCTAGGTTAGCATCAATGGCAAATGCAATTAGTTTGAGTGTACCATTTTTGATGTAGTGCCGACACTGGCTCGTGGGCTTCCTACCCATACAAATATCCAATATGTTAATCGCGAACTAGGATTACTAATACGGTTGAACTAAACCCTGTTATGCATGTATAGACGAATGTTAAACTGAATCGTATCCTACACTAGAACCAATTCAATTTATTGAAGTATGATCTATTCACTTTCCACTTATTTATGTCTTGATGAGAGCTTTTATTTAGTTGTGAATGTACACATTTTCCAAAGACTTGAAAGGAGAAAAAAAATTAAATTTTGAATGAAAATTTGAGGAATTATAAACGTTTAAATGATAAATAAAATGAAGGTTTATGTCTTCAGCGGTTCCACTGAAGTACAATTCTGAACAACGTCAGATTTTAAATAGATAACAGCAGGAAAAGGGGGGTAAAAACTCGTCCGCAGGTAATTGGCACGCAGTTAAGCCGTTCGTTCATCAAGTCTGATTTTAATTCAATTAATTAACAACGCCCGAGAGTAACGTTAAGTAACGTTGAAAAGCAAAATATTTGCCCGTCCGCCAGTCGATGAATGTTGCATTGTTGATTTACGATTTCATTAGGACCGTGCGTGTCGACGACGGGAACAATACATGCCCGCTGATTGTACCGATTATGCGGATTTGAAGTACCTATCTAGTTTTAATATTGGGCTTTAGAAGCTCTGAACAACTAGATGACTCGTCTAGTTGTGGAAGGATGAATGAGTTCCACCTATAGTGTTGTACTCACAAAACGTCTCTGAAGCAAGTTACTTTTATTATTTCGAAAGATTGCCAAGGCGTCAAGTTTTCTATACAAGGGCAATATTATGTTAGTAAAAAGGAAGGATATCGTTTTTGTGGCACTCGACAGCTGCTGTTACTTTTTGTACCCTGATACGTGTCAAGGATTTTGTACACTGTTTTTAAGATACGATAAATACATTTTTGTTCAAAGTTCACTTTGAACAAAAATGTGTTAAAAATTTTCTGTTTGTCACAATTTAGTGTTCGTAGAGAAACTGAATTACTGACTATCTCTGTGAAACTGTGTTCGTGCTAATTATTATACCTATCAATTAACTACATGTATTTAAGATTTAATGTTGTTTTAGTTTACAGTAGTTTATAAGGAAATATTGGATAAACCAGATTAATGGTGTTCGCAACACAATGCACAGAGCGTGAAGAAATATTATTTTTCCAACAATTTAATAGTGTTATTAAGTTGTTTGTTCTATGACCTTTTTTGGACTGTTTCCAAGAAAATTATATCTTTTCTGGAAACTTGTTAGTAGAAATGTTAGGTAGCCAAATTTTATACTTTTGCGAAAATGTTACAAAGGCAAACGAACTAAAAAGAAAAAATGTATTATCACATTTAGCAACTTGCTGACTTTGTTGGTATCTTATGCAAAGAAGGATTATTTTGTGTTGTTGTAATGATGTTGTAATATTTAATAATGATTCCCTACACAAATTTTTGTAAAACGTTAGTATTTTAAACTTAAAAGACCTTAATATCTAATAATAATATAAATAATATATCTGAAAAATAAAGTACATATTATCAGGCTTGTCTCCCACCGGGGTTGGCAGAGACCATGGGCGGAGGTCCATGGTGGAGACCTGTTACTCTCCTGACAAACCTCATTCGCCTCCCCTCCACCCCCATCTGTCCCATCGGACTTTTTAGTATATTCTCAATGTGATCGAGATACTTTTATACATACGCCGAGGTCTCCCTCTCCTCTCGCCTCTCCCTCTCCCTCTCCATCCGCATTCGCTCTACAAATTTGTGCCATCAAGCTACCAATATTCATTCTTTCTACATGTCCAAATCATCGAAGCTGCCCCCTCTCTATCCCGGTCAGTATATCATCTTTCATAGTACAACACTCTCTTAATACACTGTTCAACATTCTTTCTTGAAATTAAATCATCAATGGTGTTCAAAAATGTTTGTGAACACCAATAAGACCAATAAGGTCTTATGACTATTGTACAATTAAATTAGTAAATTTAGCAACGGAATTATGGTTTACAATCGGCAGAATTCATCGTGATATTATTTGTCAGAGCGAGCGTCAGAAGCAGGCGCGGGTGTGAGCGACGGCCCCAGTCCAATTACACATTCGCTGTTTTCTATGCGACGTACTCGAAATGCAATCAATCTGAATACAAACATGGTTTATGTATATATCTACTTGTACAGACAAAAACATTGTATCGCGGGAAAGAGTAGTTTTTCTTCGCGAGGTTACTTTTGCGAACATATTGTTTAGAAATATAACTATTTATCGAAACTAAATCTCGGAAGTTTGTTTTTGCAAACAAACTTACTTTTTGAGTTTATTACACGTCTCATATCTGACTGAGATGGTAGAGCCATCAACCAATTTTATCAATTTTCTTTTTATATAATACCAAGTCGTACGACTGGGTATGGATAGGTATTGTTGCCAGCGACACACCTATCCATAACAGTTGCAGTGCCACTCAAAGTGTTGAATCGTAAAGATCTTCGGGGCACTGCTACTGGGCCCGTCATCCTGAGACATAAGTTGACAAGTCCCATGTGCCTGTGATTTCACCAAATAGACTGTTAATGCAATCTTCACTATTTTAATGTACCGATTCCGATTCGGAAAATTAGTTTCATTTCGGATGAGTAACATTCGCGAAAACCTATATTATCGAATTGTATATCGACTTAGTTCTAATACAACATTGGACAGTAACTAAAACTTTGATGTGTATAATAACCTTTTAGCTCAACAGTTCAGTAAACCATTATTTTCAATAGTAATGAGCGAGAAAATGATATTGTGAAATAATGACTTTTTCATTAATTTCATAGATAATATTAAAATACAATAGTATAATAAGACTAGTATGTACTAAGTATGGTAACTCCATTCAAACGTATCAACGCGACTTGTTCGTGTGCACGTCTGCCGCGCGTCATGTACAGAAGCACACATTCGCATAATAATGAAAGGCGTATGGGACAACCAGCGCTGTTGACGTGAATGCATCGCGACATTATGCGAATGTGTACATCCGTACCACGCTGCTACTTTTGTATAGAGTTACACTACTAGTGTTATTTCACTACGATAATTCGATAGAATGAAATAGGTTCTTATATAAACAACCGTCTTTTTCGACTTCTCTACCACTCGATTCGTTTCGACATTTGGACTTTACTAAAATATTCTGTACCTAGTTATTGTGTACCAGAAATTCAATTATAGGTAGAGCACTCTCCTCGTGGTAAGATAAACAGGATAGTTGCATTTTCACGAGATAAAAATAGATCAAATGCAGCTAGAAACAGGAAAGCTACTACTGAATCCCACTTACCAAAAGAGTTTGGAACACACTCGGTTTACATGTATGTTTACAAATAAAAATTCTATCCTTTGTTTTCTTTATACAAATGTATGTGATCGTGTATTATTTTTCATTTGGGTAACAATTTTAGAATATCATTTTTTTATGACACCAAGTGACGGGACGGACACGTCGTGCGCCTGGTGATAAGTGACTCACCTGTCTCCAGCAGTTGAAGTGCTCTCAGAGTTTTAAATCGCCAGGAACTAAGGGGCACTGTGACTGAGACATAAGTTGATAAGTCCCATGTGCCTGTAATTTCACCAGTAACCCGAACGTAGAATGCTCACGTTACTGCTTGGCCGCAGAAGTAGGTAAGGAAGCAGAACTTCCCTGGACGAACTCTTTTACAAGGAGCTCTACTGCTGCTCATCAAATTTTGATTAAAAAGCCTTGCATGTTTAATGATGTCAGGGAGTCTTGATCACTGGTTATGGTTGATTTTCGCAAACGCAAACTAAGCTTATAAATTCAGAGCCTCTTTCTATATCACCGCCAGTAAGAAAAGTACAAAAAATTTCATTTAAGTTCTTTTTGTTCTATCCCAATATGCTAGTGTGATAGATGTGACCCATGCATAAAAATTAACTTTTCCAATAAAACTGCCTCCGTGACCAAACGATTACCATTCTGATCTGCCACGCAGAGGTCCCGGAATCTATTCCCAGCTAAGAGAAATATTTTTAGGGCCTACATTTATTTCTCTCGTGTGTTTGAGTGTAATTTGTGGTTGTTTATGTATATATATCCAAGGCACCCTCAACACAGGATTTCCCTAGTGCGGGGCTATGAGTGTGTAAAAAAATAGTGGGTACGTAATATGCTGATATTTTACTTGGTGTAGTGAAAGAAAAACAGTGAACAAATATGCAATGTTCAAATAAAGATCACTAAAATAACGAAAACTTATCCGTGGTAGATCTATCGTCCTCAGGCATTCTGCTCTCTTTGTCTCTCATATTTAAAAATAAAATTTGCCCAGATACTCCAATAAAAGGAGGCAAAATTCTCTGCAATGCAGCTCTTGCCTGGGTCTACTTGTACGACGTTAAGTTTATTTTACCGTTTATCTAGCCCTTCTACTCCCCGTTAACCTCGCCTTTCTTTGAATATTCCTCGTATGATGTGTTTAATAAAAAGGTCGCATCACAGTGTGACCTAATATATTTTCTATCCTGTTCACGTAAATATATCATCAAAATGTGTAATCAATTGTGTAATATGTTGGTATATTGACTACAAGTTCAGAACAAACCATTTTATCCCCAATAGACAAGCGGTTGCCAATGTTTCCCAGGCCTAAATTTAATCGTCGATCAGCATTGTTGCGTACTTATTCTATTTCCCCCATTCAGTGTGTCCCGGTCGTGTCGTAACGAAAATAGTTCCCTCACACTTAAGGTGAGGTGGGGGTCGATTGAATCGAATATTCGGGTTGCGGAAACGTCGCTGAGACTTCCGACTCGATTTCGGGTCTCGCCGTTTTGTGAATATTACATATCCGTATTATCCGGTTTCATACGATTTTTGTGAATTTGGGTGCCGCCAGATCAATGGAAATATTTTAGCTTTTGGACATTTGGAAGTTGATAAATTAAGTTTTCGTTAAATTAAGACCATTTGCTTTCATTTGTTAATCGGACTTAAACAGGCTTTAGTAACATTTGTTTTATTATAGCGAAGCTTAATGGTAGTATTATTTACAAAGGTTTTTTTAAAGAGAATGAGAGAGCGTCTATCCACGCCGAATATCTCTCGTTCTTTTTTAGTATAAAAAGAAATCTTGAACGAAATTCAATGACCAAAGCGTTATCACCTTATTCACATCGGTGGGTAGGTGAATAGTGCCCTGTTTTATTTTTCGAGCGCGCACACTCCGCAGTAAAATGTTTTGAAAGGACCGATTTCACTTTAACTCTGTACCCTCGCTCCTCGCCCGCATGTCTAGGAACCGAGTTCTATTGTAAAGTCAACTACAATCGCGCATTATTGTTTCGACGACGAAGCTCCCTTTTTATTTCAGTTCGCATGCAAAAATGTATCTTTACAGGGCTCAGTTGCGGTGATGGAATTAAAACGGGCTTTAGATGCATGTGTTGTAGTTTATTCAAAGATAGCAGCAACCGAGAACACTTTTTTTTTCATTATTCGAAAGTCTATTTTTAAAGATGTCACGCAAACGAGATACTATGTTGCGCAAAAGTCTTTAATGAACCATTATCTGGTTTTTCCGGTTACATTCAGAAAACGTGATGAAAAAGTAAATGTTTGTTTGCCACATTCCAACTATACCTATAATATATTAATACTGTTGAAACTCCATACGGTGCACATTAATGAGTCCAATAATCTGTTTATTTTTGAATTACTATAGATACCAACTTCATACCAGCAAAACGGTTAGGTATATGGCCAATCTGATAGAAATTGATAACCGCCGCCTATAGACATTTGGAAAGTGTTCTTAATTTCGAAAATACGTTTGCTGCCGTGAGCATTGAATCCCAAATACAGCAGTGTTGTTTTGTGGTTGTAATTGGTTTTGCTATAACTCTGTAGGTAGGTTCATTAAAATCAGAAAACCCTAGTTCCTCCGAAAGACATAATCAAATTATAACGCACACACGCTCACACTCATAGCCCCGCACTGAGGAAACCCTGTATATCGCGGGTTCCATGGACACACACATAGACAACCACAAATTAATAATAATAATAAATAAATATTAGATAACATCGTAACACTTAGCTCTGAGTCCAAAGTAAGGAACTAAAGCACTTGCGTTATGAAAATCTGAAAAAAAAAAACCGACGGTACCACAAACACCCCAGACCCGAAATAATGTAGAAAAGTTAGTTTTCCTTTATTGACCCGGCCGGGGATCGAACCCGGGATCTCAGAGATGGCGACGTTATCAAAACTGGTGTGCAAACCACTCAACCAGGGAGGTCGTCAATTATATCCAAACTCACGAGAGATACAAATGTAGGATATACAAATATTTCACCCGGTCCGGGAACTGAATATTAAAAAGTAAAAAAATCTAATTTATTGACTTAATCTGGGTTTCATATATAATTGCTGGTGAAGTTCTTTTAAGTATGCAAATAGGTACTTGTGTCAGAAGTCACCGCTTTTTCAATCCGGTATAGTTATTATAATCTAAGTAAGATTAAGGACTGATCTTATTTCATGTTAGCTAATTAAAATTAAAAATTTATTATTGGCACAGGTGCAGTGT
>NW_020653632.1:0-13092 GCF_003589595.1 Hyposmocoma kahamanoa | reverse complement strand
CGTAAGGTAAGATGGCAGGTCTTCGCTCGACTGTTGGTGGTTTCACACGGGGCTTGCGGCATTGGCGTGGAATCTTCAACTTATTCGCATGTAGGACTTGCTTTATATGCTGAAGTTCCCCTGCCAGATGATTACTGTCGCAGACACCATATGCTCTCTGAAACAAAGATTTGCCCACGGTAGCTGTACAGATATTTTTGTTGCTATTTTTGGCAAATTTAAACTACCAATCAAATTTAATTTTAATTTAAATAGAAAATAACATTTGTTTTAATCAATATATTGGTACATATTCATACTATCAAAGTATGAATATGTACCCATACTATCAATACACGTCTGCTATCTTGTTGGAAGCTCTCAAAATTCTTTTGCGGTAGAATATTGGGAATAGGGTGTTAGCATTCCTAAAATATCTTTATAATAGTGTACATTAATATTAGTAATTTGTTTGCGTATTTTGCTATACAGTAATATTGTACTCTTTAGGAAAATACATAATTAAATTAGATTCGGTACCGGAAGTTGTGATTATTATACCGTGTGATGTTTTCGATTATACTAGCATTTATAAAATATCTTTGTAATATTGTATATAAATAGTAGTAATTCATTTGCATAGATTTGAGTACTTTGCTTTATTGTACTATTTAGCAAAATACATAATTATGAGATTCGGAAACGAAAGTCGTGAGCATTGTACCGCGTGCTGTTTCTTGATTGTATTGGCATTTTCAAGATATCTGTAAAAATTGTACATAGTAGTAGTAACTCGTTTGTATAAATTTGTGTATTTTGCTATACAGTAATTGTACTGTTTAGCAAAATGTATAATTAAATAAGATTAGGAAACGGAAGTTCTGCTTATTATATGCGGGCTGTTATATATTGTATTAGCAGTTTCTCGCTTGGTGGGGTAACCTGATTGATATCAAGAGGGCTATTATTATATTATAGGATTATTACTAAAAATTCTAAGGTGAAGATTGTAATCATTATACGTTCGTAATAATTAAAGTCAAGAAGTTATATCCAGTATTTATATATTTTAAATATCCGCTTTTCATAAGGGAATCCGCAGTCTTGAAGGTACGTGGTATTTAGGAGTGCTCATTACGAATATAGCACTTATTTCTAATTATTTGACGATCGACAATGTCGATTGTGTCTGTAGGCGCCTTAACATATAATAATAACGCCAAAAATTTTAATTTAGAAGCCTAAGTTTTTATTTGAAAAAGTTTTTAATATGAATCTTTCACTAAAAAGACTATTTCATCTGAAAGTGGCCAGAATTGTACAATGGCAATTTCGTGATAATAACATAATCAACCTCTTGAGTCTCGACACAAAAATATTTTATAAAAAGCTCTGTCGTACAGGCCGTCTACATAAGATACATAACGATTCGCTCTAGACCTTTTGGACGGAAAAGTGTCGTTTTTATTTTGACTTTCAATTATTTTGTGAAATCTAGTTTAAAGTGGAATAGGATAGTGCTATTGTGGCTTAATCGAAGATTGAAACGCGAAATCTCGAACTGAAATACCCTTATCGGCCCGTTTTAAGGAATCCCGAGTCAATCCAAGCACGCCGCCTCAAATTGCCTATCTTCTTTGTGGCGGCCATATTTACAGAATGATAGAAACATAATTAAACTTCATGTTTAGGCTGATGGCTTTGCCAAATCCTTAATAAAAAAAAAAAATGATACACTAATGGTAAGTCAATGATTACCATGATTAGTAATATAATATGATTAGTAAAACGGAATCATGAAAATATTGGTCGAATATTGTTAAATTAGTGTTAAATTGTGGCAAAAAAGTAAATAATGAGTTGTTTTAGTTCTAAAAACGACTAAACCAGGTTTTGCCATTGCTTTAATGTGCGAAATGTGCGTTCTGTTCAAGATGTTCATACTTTTACTATACAATAATAGGTGTTATACTGTTAATACTCCCACAGTCAGCCAAGCATTTGGCGTATTAAGGATATTTCCTTGGCGACAGGTACCACTTTGGTGGACTGTTTGCAGCTTTTAATACTATCAGAAATAAATGATGAAATATTTTATTTGTTTGAATTATAAATTATGAACAATTTGCCGATTGCTTCATATATACATACACTTCACACCCTTTTCCCATCGGGGTAGGCAGCGACCACAGCCTTGCTTATTGCTTTGTACACAACTTATGTCTTTTCTTTGCTTAACTTTATTCACGTTATAATGAAAAGAATATTTCTGCGTTTTGTATTAATCCAAAACAAACAATGCGGCCGTTTATCCACATTGGTTCAAACAGGTATTCGTATTGTGCAGCCATTAGATACATTGCGACACAGTATGTATTAACCCTTAACTATAGTCGTGAAAAAAAATAACGCTTCTATAGTCGTGGGTCCAATGGGCCCATGCATTTTGGAATGGTGATAAAATAGAGAATATGATATATTTTGTAATTTTTTTATTCAAACCATTATTTTAACTTTAAAAAATGCTGTGCTGTATAAAATTAACGGTAGGAATATATATATCAATATCTATTTATATCAGTCGTTACTTTCATAATCTAAAATCAGGTCAATTAAAAACAATCAATAAAAAATTAAACAAATGCCAAAATTCACAATCGAAACTTTTTTCTTACATTTGAAAATATATTGTTTTACAAAAACAATATAAAAATAAAAGTATATCATCGTAAAAAAACTGACACTAGTGCAATTTAACCTAATTACAAACATGAATTGCACACAGTTTTTACATATGTCATGTAAATAGCTGCCTATGTTTTTTCAACCACTTTTTAGTCGTAGCGCCATCTATGAGAAATCTATGAAAGTTTTAGAAATTTTATCACCCAATTAGATATCTTTACAGTTACCAGCCCTGGCGAGAGATGTCGCTATTAACTGTATTTTAATTTTTTATTGAAAAAACCAAATACAAAGATACGATGCAAGCACATAGAAAAATTCGAGGTCCGCTGGTTCGTTCCGTGGCTTAGTTGGCATAGCGTCTGGCACGGTAAGCTAGAACCCGTTGGTTCGAATCCCACCGGATCGAAGGAATTTTTTCTGAGTGTTCGATCTTTGTATTAATAATTATAACAAACTAGTGGAATAAATTCACAAAAAATAATTGAATATGAATTCAATAAAAATTTAAAACGTTAAATTTATTTAAATTTAAATTACGATTATGGAACAAATTGTCGTTTTTTGTTTTCAGTGACTGCTGCTTTATAAAGAATCACTACTTTTTAAGGACATCAGCAAATTCCGGTATTTGTCAGAGATTTTCGATTATTTTTAGAACATTGAAATCTCTTTTGTGAACAAATAAAAAAACAGAAAGTCTGAAACATCGGCGTAATCTAGGATTTAAATACAAAATGGTTCATTGCGTGCTGGCTACATGGCTTTCCACTTCAAACCAAATCTTGATTTAGTGGAACAGTTTTTAAACTAGAATGGTTCTGAAACTGAAGGCGCCCTTAGCGTAGTAAAGCCCTTCTTTCTTCAATTATAAAAGTTTATCTCGCCAATAATAATATTTAGGAGTTAGAATTCAGTAGGTACTTACGCGTACTGAAAGACTTGTCGGTTAAATTTGATAACATCATAACTCCGTTTTTGGATGAAATCCCTTCTTTACCCGTAAGCGCAATATCGCGCAATTTAAGCTAAAAATAAAATTTCTAGACTCTAGAAGTTGCAAAACAATGTTACAATCATAGATTGTCACATAATTATTTCTAATTCCGTTTTAGTGCCTGTCTACTCAAAAGTTCTCCTTACGAATTTGCCGACCAAGTGTATCTAATAGGAAGCCCACCCTACTTTTATCAAGTTTGGTAATTAGGTATACACGGGAATTGTACGAGGAGAGTTAAATCAATGCCGCTCTGAACATGTTCCTATTACGTAAACACGGCGGGTAGATTTACAACGTGTGATCTATAAATTCCCAGCATGGGTCTGCTCCGCGTCAGCAGGGTCCCAGAGCCGGCTTGATTGCTCCATCTATCTGCTCAGGGCCAGACGGAGGGACGCAAATAAAATAAGAGCAGAATAATCGCTGTGGATAAAGTGCGTTTTGAATTAAATTGTGAAATAATGAGTACGCTTCCCAACTTGAACAAGTGTGAACGTTTGCGTGATGTGCTTTATTAATGAAGAGACAATACTTTTAATTTTGAAATGGGCCGACGTAATATAAAAAATACGCCCATCGGTTTTTTCTGTAATCAAATCTATTTTCAGAGAACCACTAAGGGAAGGTTCAATAGACGAAAGCGTTACCTTGTCTACGTAATCAGTAACCAGATCGCAAGCATTTACGCAAATTGTCTGTTTTTGGCCCAACCCAAGAAGTTACCAAACGATAACCAGATCTGCTAAAAAAAGGAATTGACAGTATGTTCACGTGTAAAACTATAAAGGGGGATTTCAATAATAAAATGGAATTGTCTCTTCATGGTGGCAATTCAAAAAGCGGATAGCATATCCGGACTCAGCGCAATCCTTTCTGCGCAAGCACCGCCATAAAATTGCCTATTGTCGATGCACGTTAAGCTTTTGACGGAAAGAGATTTTCAGAGCATTTTGCTACTGCTGTTATTATATATCTTCCCGAATACGGAGATCCTCGTATGAATATTGTGTATTACTCGTCGATTACTTGTGTAGTTTTGCAAATGGTTAGGCTATCTGAAAATAAAACGAACAATAGCCACTATTAGGTATACCACATACAACTCATGGTACCACGATTTCGTTTAACTAAGATAAGCGATTTCATAAGTTAAAAACTTATATTAAAAGTATTTAATTGAAAAGTTATATTACAAAATTGAAAAGAATGTTTTAGATAAAGAAGTATGGAAAGACAAAAAGAGTCTAGATTCCACACAATTATGATTCAAAGTGTAGGTATTCCATAGCATTTAAGTTTATTTGAAAAGAGCTATCCCTAGAGTTGCTTGCTCGTTCTTTTCAGGGAGGTCAACGTAGTGAACGAGCAGTAGCTTACAAAACGACGTTTTCAAGTGTAAAAATTTTACCTATGGAATAAATTATTATTTGACTTTGACTTTGACCACATAAGACCATAATTGTGCCTACATCAATACATGTACAAATCCTATTTAAACACTATGGTGTCCTTTCTTATAAGAGTCCATACCGCCCTTGATTCCATAATGCTAGAAGTCTACAGATATAATTATCGTCTGCTAAAGGAGAATAGAGACCCAGGCGTAGCAGTGAAACGTATAAGGATGTAGTCAGTCTACATTTAGTCACACGTGAAGCTAAACAAACAAACTTCTTTTTGTAGTCACTACCTATATAAATTAAACAACTTCAGTTAGTGTGATGTCTCTCGTATCGCAGTGTACAACCAATAATAAAGAATTATAATACTCAAAAAGACTTGCAATTTTGTTCAGTCGTGAATTTGGATATTTGTAACTCGTTACTCACTGTGCATGGTAGACGCTCCTGATTCTTTCAATATGGCATGTATATTGTCCTTAACCAGTATTTTGTATAAGTATTTATTTTTTCAAAACCCCGAAAATAATCAAAGGCTAAAGTAATCAAGACCGAGTTTATCTGGGTTTCAGTATCTACTTCAATGCAGGCACCACGGGATGCCCGGCGTCAATTGCTGAATCCCTTCCGCTTCCGGTACGCCAGCAGTCGTCATCCGGTTTGGATTCATAACTCCGCTGCTTAGATTGTTGCTTACCCTCAAAGATATAACACGACAAAATGTTTATTTTGCTTTTTTGGAGAATTGCGAACGACTACTGTAATAAAAATGATTTTCTTTTTTATATCTACAACAATGACATAATCTATAAGTATATGATTATGAAATCATTGCACCCTCAACTCTAAGAGGTTAGCTACGTCATTCGATGCTCGGATTCATAAAATTACCTTTCTAACGACACTCGACGGGTTGCCCCGGATCTCAGAAGACAGTTTTGAGCCACTCGCATGTTTTCGATTTGTTTTTTCCTCCGCTAAAAAAAGACAGCGAACACAAGCGGGACTAACTTTCGGGCAATCAGCAGGCCCTAACTTTGCGAAGGGTAAAATCAAAGGGTTCCGGTTTTATGAAGACTTATTTCAGACTTACCTTCAAGTTGAAATTAGATTTAATCTGGCTCGCAGCTTTAGGATTGAATTTTGTAAACAATTTCGAATACCTCTACAACTTCCAGGCTTTGTTGGAATACCATTGGGAACTCGGGACCCTGTTGTTTAGAAATTCCTTTCAAATGAATTCGCGCTTATATGAGGTCGAGTTTTGTAAATACAGCAAATTGTTCAATTGCCAATTAAGGTAATGCCCATTTCATTGGTTAAATTTTCTGTTTGTCTTTCATTCTGCGGGAATAACGTTTCGTCTCGCTGCCTTTTGTCGTTTAAGTCTCGATGCGTTTGCAAAAAACAATATATTGCAATAGTAACCATTTCTTTGCTTTAGAGCTGATTCACATAGCGTCTTTTGGCAGCGCGTCTGCAGCGATCCAGTCGCGATGCAGTCGCTAATGGTCTACCTTTACACACGCGCGAATAAGCAAAGATACAACAATCGCGATGCAAACGTGATACACGTTTTTAATGATTCAACATAAGCGACTGCACCGATGCAGTCGTCCATAAATAAATCACTTATAAATAGTCGCGTGTAAATAAAAAAATAAACGTGCGTTTGTATCTCTGCTACAAGTCACCGTGTTTAATAAAAATAACAAATGATGATTTATGATTGTATAGAACAGAATATGTGATGAAACGATAAAGTGGACGTCGCGTGTTTAATTGATATAATAAAAGGTACTGCACAATTTAATATAATATGTAGTAAATACCACTCCGTTATAGCGACTGCAGGTTAGGGACTCGAGCACCTTCGTCTCGCAATAACAGGGTCGCCGGATGTGTGTTTCCTTTTGTACTGAAGCTTTTAACTCGTGATCATATGGTAACGTTGGAAGAAATGACAGCATACGTTGTATTTTAAAATTTTTCGAGGATTTACTGTACCACTAAACATGTCTCCGCCAAAGAGGAAAATGTCTGCTAATGGGATAGGTCTATTTCCTTTGGTCTGCGTTACATTTTTTTTCAAGAGGGTTCGGTTTTTAGTAGCTTAAAACTCGCGTAAAATATTATAATATTTAATATGTTCGAGTATACTAGTAGTACAAATGAAACAACTTTAGTATGTATTAAAATAATAATAATAACGCACACACTCAACATAGAAACCCTGCGTCGCGGGTGCCATTGACACACACATAGACAACCACAAATTACAGTCAAACTCACGAGTTAAATAAATGTAGGCCATAGAAATGTTTCTCCCGGCCCGGGAATCGTACCTGGGATCTCTGCGTGGCAGTCTGGCATGGAAACCGTTCGTTAAATTACAAATCTGAATGAAAAGTATTGACTTACGAGAGGCGACTGAAAAGTAATCTCTTTTGACTATTTCCAATTTAAAGATAACACTAATCACCACGCTGACGTATTCGTTGTTAATTCTTTTTTCAAAAATAGTGACACTACTTATTTTGTTTGTTAAATTCGGTTGGCTTGGACAACGATGTCCGAAGAAAAAGTAAAATTATTTAAAAATTACCAATTTCTATATCGAGTTCTTAGGTTTTTTTGTTTTTTCCACAGACCACATAAATACCACAAACCAACGTTTCGGATCCTTTAAAGGTCAAATGGTCACGGTTGATTAAGGGCCCGAAATGAAAAAGCAAATATACGGCATATAAATCCGGAAAAATAGTTTCATTTCCTATTAGCAATTTCTTCTAACAAATATAATAAGTACATTTCCCTTACAGGCCTATTAAAAAAAACAGCCATAGTCGTCTTTTATTTAAAACTCCTACTTATGATTACTTTTCAGCCGTTTCTTTTATGTCTTCGCTGGGTGCGATTCGTAATATACGATTGATATAACAACTTTAAATATAATATACCGATGGAATAATGTTCATTTTATATAAACACTTCAGATGTAACATTCAATGAATATAATATTGAATGTGCATGAGTGAAAAAAAAAAAATATAATTCCAGTGGTGTTTAGGTGCAACAGTGAATATACCGAATTTGTTTGCATTTCCTAGTTGGTTCGACTTCCTCCTGTGGGTTTAGGTTAGGTTAGTATAGATAAAGTTCCCAGAACCGCATTTGTTTGCATTTGCTAGTTGGTTCGACCTCCTCCTGTGGGTTTAGGTTAGGTTAGCATATGACAAAGCTGCCAGAATCGAATTTGTTTATATTTGCTAGTTGGTTCGACCTCCTGTGGGTTTAGGTTAGGTTAGTATGTGACATAGTTACCAGAATCGAATTTATTTACATTGGCTAGTTGGTTCGACCTGCCCCTGTGGGTTTAGGTTAGGTTATTATAGTATATAATAAAGCTGCCACGATCGAATTTGTTTGAATTTGCTAGTTGGTTCGACCTCCTCCTGTAGGTTTAGGTTGGGTTAGTATATGAAAAAGCTGCCAGAATCGAACTTGTTTATATTTGCTAGTTGGTCCGACCTCCTCCTGTGGGTTTAGATTAGGTTAGTCTATGATAAAGGTGCCAGAATCGAATTTGTTTGCATTTGTTAGTTGATTCGACCTTCTCCTATGGGCTTAGGTTACGTTAGTATATGCAATTAAATATTCTACTTAAAGTTTTAATAAATATATTTTATAACACAAAAAGCACTTACGGCTATACAAAAACAATTATATTTTGCGGTTGTATACATTTAATGGAATAAAAAAAATCTTATCAACATACTGTAGGCCGCTTCAACTATTCGTAAAACGAAATATTGTGTTATTTAATTTAATACATTATACTGGTACTATTTATACCATTTGTTCATTATGTCACTTAATCATTATATCTAATGTTTGTTATACTGAAGGTTCATTATACACATTGAAATTATTCCTTTTGTTGTTATACCTTTTGTTGATTATATGCAGTTAGTGATTATATCCTTAAAAATGATATCAAATGTTATTATATCAAGTGAAAATAGACTATTTGTTGTTATATCTTCCATTACACACTCGTCTTCACTGTTCTTAGTATTATGAATGGGTTCGAAACTAACTTGACAAAAAACGTACAGATTAATATTTGCTTTAAATAGTCGTAGACAGTTTTGCTGACGGTGTGTAAAAAAGCCGGCTACACTGTGGTGAGTTTCTCACCGTCACTATTTTTCCACGTACCGTGACTCGTGAGGCAGCGCTCTTTGTGCGGCGCACTCTTTTATCCATTGGCCAGATCGGTGGATAGGAAACAGATGACGTGCGCCGAATATATCGACTCATTGTTAAGAGAACCGTCTTTTTACGCAGTTTCAAATATTGTACATTTTTTAGAAAGGGTCAATAACATTCACTTTTGGGTTTTGTGCCTTTTAATATTCACCATTTTACTAAAGAATAATGGACACTCGATTCCAAAGATTTAGGAAAGTCGAGTTTGTATTCGCATTACAGATACCATCGATATCAGCTTATCGCAATCCGCTGCTGGACTGCCTATCCCAACGTGCGCCATTTTGCTCGGTCTTCAGTTTGCCGCAATCACTTGTTGCCAGCAGGCTTTCGCAGATCATCACTCCATCTGGCTAGAGGATTACAGATGCTTAAATACATAAGAATATAGTTAATTAAATAGTTAAATTAGAACCATCTGCAATTAAAATTACATAAAAATAAAGTCTTAGCCATTTTGCATACAGATGGAAGTACTTAAAACAACGCCTTTTGATATTATTATAATAGTACGTGGGCGCACCTTAAGTTGCGGAATGAATAAGAAAAAAGTACTATAAATGGTCAGAATGGAATTTATTGTTTCTCAAAATATTCTCCGTTAGCGTTAATGCACTTTTTCATACGAATGAACCAATTTTGAAAACATTAAGTGGCATTAGCGACAATCAAAAATCAAAAATCAAATTATGTATAAATAAATAAATAAATAAATAAATAAATCTCTGAAACATATTTTTCACGCTCTTCGACAGCCTCTTCGGGTGATGAAAATCATTGACCGCGTAACTGGTTCTTAATTTTTGGAAATAAATAAAAGTCACAAGGTGCCAGGTCCGGACTGAACGCGGGATGGCTCATAAGGTCAACGATATTCACCTTCAAAAATTCATTTGTCTGTCTGGTCGTGTGAGAACTGGCATTATTGTGGTGCAAGATGATGCGGCGTTTACGGTTATTTTTAGGGAGTTTGTCAATAACTTCCGGCAAACAAATGGTCGTGTACCAATCACTATTCAGGGTACAATGATTCTCCAAAGCAACAAGTGTCCAGTTGTATTAAAAAAAGAAGCAATCATCCGCTTAGAGGCGCCACTTTGGTTGGTTTCGACTCATCTCGAAAGACCCATGCGCTCGATTGCTGCTTTGTTTTGGGATCGTAACTCCATGTTTCGTCACTATATCCCACACCAAACTTGACGCCCCTTCGTTGAATCTGGTAAGCATGGCATTGCACCAAGTGACGCGATCCGTTTTTTGAGGCTCAGTGAAATTGTGTGGGATCCATCGAGAGCACAGCTTTTTCACACCCAAATGTTTGTGTAATATTGATTGTATTTGACTCATGCCTATGCCTAAAGATGCTTGAATTTCATGGTATGTCACATGCCTGTCTGTTTTGATCATACGGCGCACAGCATCGATGTTTTTGTCGTTCACAGCAGTGGACGGGTGACCATCACGAAATTTGTCACTGAGATTCACACGATCGCGTTTGAATTCTGCAAACTTGCTATTAATAGTCGTCGTGCATGGTGCTTCATCGCCAAAAGCAGTTTGAAAGCGAGTAAAGTTCCGCGGAGCTGTTAAATCACACTTAAAGTTGTAGAAAATCATACTACGAAAATTTTCACGAGTTAAGTCCATGGTGATGTAGACAACCAATTTCTCAAATGACGCCACAATGTAAAAACAAGTGACAGTCAGATAAAATAAATTGTATTCTACAGCCAAAGAGTTCTATTTCAAATGTCGTAATTACTTTTTAAATATTGTTTATGTAAGTGGCCAGTTCCGGAAATGTATAGTGCGCCCTATGTAGCAGTCCCCTTTTTAGCAAATATTTGACATTGAAAGAAAACAGGCTAAGTGCTCTCGAAATAAAAGGCTGTATAAAACTCTTTTTGTTTTATGCATCGTTTCAGGTAAAAGCTAATTATGCCGTCTGAGACCTTTCCCGCTCAAGAGTTCCGCCATCAAATCGCATGAATTGGTCGCTGATATTTATGGGGGAAGAAGGGAAAACGATGTGCTGAATTAAGCCAACATTTTTTCTAAGTGGGCAGTAAACGGCTGGTTCCCCCATATATATTGGAGTGTCGTATATTTTACGATCCATCCCGCTCGAGGGCACTTCCACAGCAGTAGGGCGAACATCCGCATTGAGTGGACGAAATTACCTCTGTCGTGTTTTACAAACCGGACCCTTTTGTTTTAAAACTGAGGAGCGCAGGGTTTCTGGATTTGGTCGCGTCAGCATGAGTTACAAGAATTTAATAAATAGTTTACGTGAGTGGGGTGTGTGCTCACCCTTGTAAACTACAATATAAATATTAAAATCAATTTATCAGAGAGGTAAT
Source organism: Hyposmocoma kahamanoa (assembly GCF_003589595.1). Lineage (NCBI taxonomy): Eukaryota > Metazoa > Arthropoda > Insecta > Lepidoptera > Cosmopterigidae > Hyposmocoma > Hyposmocoma kahamanoa. The sequence goes on along the minus strand of NW_020653632.1, from coordinate 1,396 downwards.
ATCGGAAAATGTAGTTAATGACTTTGGGTTGTATAGGTTCTTCGTAAGAGTAATTGTTAGGATTGTGGGTTGGAATTTAAAGGGTAATTCTTCTTGTTAACAAAAGTAAAGAGAGATCCTGGTGGTAAATTTACGATTGTTTTTCAAATAAATGATTGAAATTGAAAAACTAAGTTTTCTGTTGATTAAGAATCCAAATTGAGCTTTGACTATCGAATTTTACCAGTACAGTTAGCTTAACGTTTATCTCGCCCGGAAAAAATAAAACGGAAAAAATCTATGTCAATAGAGGAAGCGTTTATTCGGGGCGTTAATTTAAATTATTCAGGCTTCGTCCAGGAGATGGGACGTTTCTTCCCGGACATGCAAACAATTAATTACGTTGGTTATTAATGCCCGGCATTTGTCAGAGGCGGTCTCGTCGGTGTCGGACCACGCCGTTCCCTCGCATATTTAAATTGTTGTTAAATATCGCGAGGATATTAAATAAGCCCCACTGTGAAACAATGGGATAATGATGCAGCAATCGTGTTATGCTTGATAATGAACGGATGATTTCAGGCTTTCCGTTTTTAGGGACAGATTTTGATAGCAGGTGATAAATAAACAAGGAGGTTATCTCTTTACCCGACTGCTCCAGACGGAGGGTAGGGTTTTACGGGTGTATATAACTTTGTCATCATTATCATCGTCATTTCAGCCAAAAGACGTTCACTGCCGGGCATAGGTATTCTCCATAGATCGCTACAACGGCCTTGCGCTGCTTGCATCCAGCGTATGACCGTAGCATCACCATGTTATTGGTCATTTTTATAAGCGTGTCAAGCTCTTACATTCTAGTTTATGAGGCATCATATGCGAGGTATTTGTCGAACCATTAGGTAGTAATTAATATAAATAACTCTTTGTTATCTACAATATCACCAACTTTAAAATGTTTTTATTTTAGTAGTTCATTATGTTAAATTTCTTTACTTTAATATATTTAATTGACGTGATACATTTCGTGTAAATATAAAGATTTTATGAGTAAAAATAAGTATGTATAATAATATATGTTTTGAATATAGGTAATATCGACCTTTTAAAATTTTTACGGGTCGATATTACCTTAGCTCAAATTAAAATTTTTCCCGTACTAATACAGTTCTTTGTGCTTGGGTCGAGAGGCAGGGACACTCGCTTTATTTCAGAACTTATTTTTTTGCAAATGAAAAAACCATTTGAAAAATGTATATCGTATACTATACGTGTTCTATGTTATGTTATGGGTAGGCATGTAGCTTATCATCAGGCGCACGACTTGTTCGTTCCGTCATTTGATATTATAAAAAAGAAAAATTTTGTTCAGTTGGTATAAACAAATAATTGGTATATGTAAAGTACCTATTAGGTA
>NW_020653631.1:0-12658 GCF_003589595.1 Hyposmocoma kahamanoa | reverse complement strand
CGCCAAGCAGTAATGTCAGCATTACTGTGTTCCGACTTTGAAGGGTGCTGGTGAAATTACAGACACATGGGACTTGTCAACTTATGTCTCAGGGTGACGGGCACAGTGGAAGTACCCCTCAGATCTTTGCGATTTAAAGCTCTGAGTGGCACTGCAACTGTTATGGATAGGCGTGTAGCCTACCACGACTACAAGACTACAGGCGCACGACTTGTTCGTCCCGTCACTTAATATTATAAAAAGTGACTTTTTTGGTTTTAACCGACCTTAAAAAAGGAGGGTTCTCATTGAACTGTATTTTTGTGTGCATGTTACTCCATTATTGCGACATTGTTAATCGATTTCGATGATTCTTTTTTGTTGTTGGAAAGGGTATAATGATCTCATTCAAATTTGAAGAAAATATAATATATATAAGGTTGGCAAATTAGGAGATGAATTCGATTTATTGGATTTCACACACTTTCCGTAAACCGAGTTCAATGAAACTTGGCAAAAACATGTAATTCCGCAAACCTTTGAGGTAATTTTTATAAAAAAATTATAATTATAATTTTTTTTATTGAATTGATATTCAATTATTTTTTTGTGAAATTATTCCACTAGTTTGTTATAATTATTAATACATACATACATGTATTAATAATTATAAAAAAATATAGTTATTCAAGTATATAAATATAACATATTCCGTATTTAAGTAATAAAGTGTTTTCGTCTTTAGTCGAAGCGGGGATACGTTACTTTGTACTGCAGTGACATTTTTCTTTATGATCCCTCCCCGGTTTTTATTAATTCCTGCTCCCCCAACTGAAATAAAAAGCTTAAAAAGAAAATGTTTCCGTTCTTGAAATACATTTTAAGACGAAAATATTCATGCTTAACGAATATCCTTTAATATTCATAAATAATGTGGTTTTTATTGCAAAGAAAGGCGGATAACGTTGATAAAATATACAGCCTTTTAAACCTACACTTTGAGTTTCAATATCACATTTTTTATAAAACAAGAAATACCTAAAGAAAACCACCATCAAGTAGGCGGTTTGACTGTTTACTGAATTGTATACAATAAAAAATGTGCCTTTAGCTTTTTATAAGCGTAGTAAGTGTTCGATTTTTAAAAAGAAAGAATTTCAAACGGCGGCGGCGTTCTATTTTTAGAAAGGAGTTTGCAGTCTTGTACATGTAAAGCGTACACTTTTGTAGAGTAAGCGCTAGGAAGCAATTGTGAAATTGCATAAATAGTGCAATAAGAAGAAAGACTAGATTTCTCGAACAGAAAAAGGGAGACTTCCTTTTTATATATTCACCAATTCCTTTACAAAGCTGTTAGTTGCTGAGTAGATAGTGGGTTTTTTCTGGATTGTTAGAATTTTCTTGTTTAATCTCTTTATTATAAACTATTTAAAGTACATTACTAATTAATTAACAAAATAGTGGCGTAAATATTATTATTGTATAAAAAAGTGCGCATTCGACCTCCATCTCACCTGATGGAAAGTGACCATGAGGTGACGAGGTTTTGACATTATTTTTTGTAATATCAAGTGACGGAATGAACAAGTCGTGCACTTGATGGTAAGCTACATGGCTGTCTATAACAGTTGCAGTGCCACTCTGAGCTTTAAATCGCAAAGATCTGAGGGGCACTTCCACCGCGCCAGTCACCCCGAGACACAGCTGACAAGTCACATGTGCCTGTAAATTCACCATATACATATGTATACAGGTTGTCCCACGTCTATGCTACACGGATGGAAAGTACTTGAAATATTGTAGATACCATATTTTGCATTGTGGAGACTTACTGACTTTTTTTCATATTTGGTCGGTTTTATGCCCAGATGAGACAAGCAACTTTTTAGAAGTCTTTGAATGCTTCATCAGCAACAACCCATTTACACGTCCCAGTGCTAGGCACTAGTCTCCTCTCAGGCGAGGGTTTATGCTTTTGAATGCTTACTTTTAAAAATAAAACAACGTCTCATGATGCAAAATATTATATCTACAACATAAGCCAATGTATTTTCCTCCGGGTCGCATAGCCATGAGTTTCAAAGTCTGACAAAGCTATTTTGTATCAGTCAGCTTTACGATAGTTTTATAATTATTACAATATTCTAATTATAATAACTTCATTATGGACCTACCTACTATAGGCCTAAGTTTAGAAATTCAATAGGTAAACGAAAATTGGTCGTTTTGGTAGCAAGTGACAGTATGGCGTCAAGTGTCTACTCGAAATTATTTAGCGTTCGCTCCCCTATCGCGATTCCATCCGAATAATTTCAGGGCTCAAGACGAATTGATTCGACAAGTTAACGACTCATTCAAGGAGTCATAAAGTTGGAGGCGTCTCACTGCTTAATATAGCCGCGCTGCAAGAAACAATTAGACAGGGGTACAATCATCCTGGAGTGTTATGTGGATGTTGGAATGAGAGTCAGCTGCAGGATGTGGCATGTCGAAGCTAATGGTAAGTATTATGAGCTTTTTGTGTTCTAAATGTAGATGATTAAATAAATCGTGTATCGTGTATTATGATAATTATTGCGATATGTTTCCAGCGAGTTACAACAGACAGAAAGCATCGAATGAGGAGAAAACCCATTTGGCAGTAGCGACTCTCTTTATATGCAGTCTGCAATTTTACTGCAATTTTCTAATTAACAGTTGAGCATAGCAATTGCACACTATGGTTGTATTTGCTCAAATGCGGTGTTTATTCGGAGCTCATTGTAGAGATGTGGCAACGTGTCGAATGGCATGTAATATGGCGCGCATAAATCGCGGAGACACGGTGACGAGAGGCGCACTTACACGCGGAATGGGAGTCGACGACACTCGGTAAAATTCCCCCTTAATTGTCCCATCGGAGGTGCAATGCGCCTTTGGCATGTTACCTTGCGAATTATGAGAGCCAGGTAAAATTGTCGACTGTTTAATGGGATCTTAAGTTTTGCTATCAATCTGACACGTCCATAACAATTGAGATTCATAATCCGTGAAAGATCAATGGCTAAATTACAACGACATTTTTTCAAATAAAAATCGAATAATAAAAACTGCAGAGAAAAGTCATAACCATTTCAATTGACGCGTATTTAATGTTAATGCTATTAGATACTACTTTTATAAGCACTTTGTATTTAAACTGTTCCAGCAACGACCGTAACGCCGGATAACAGTCTACTTGCACAATATTCAAATGAAATTGCATCTTTGCCAAAACTAGCGGGAGAATAGCGTCGCTAACATTAATACATAATAGCATTTCTGACCCTCTCTGTGTCGTGGCGCCCTCTTTGTTTTTATAGGTTCTTGAATAAGCATTTACTAAGTAATTTCAGAGGTAGGTTCAAATTACGTGCTTGGTAGACCTTTCATGCCTCAGAGACACGGTTCTAGAAATAGCTTTTATACGTAAGTACCTATGCTCAACTTTGAATAGCATCTAAACTTTCCGGTGGAGGGAACTACTGGAAATGAAACCGAAAAAACGTATAAGTGAGAGATTATAGTTGAGAGTTATATTGGAAAGTAAAAGGGTAAACGTAGAGTTTCAAAAAGTAAAGTAGTTTGCTTAATGTTATTTTTAATAAAGTATTGTTGTGTGAGATTGTGGTGTTTCATAACTTTTACAATTCCTAGACGAAACGGTCGTTCTATTAATTATGACAGAAAATTTGTGCTAAAATGGGTTTAATTACAGACTTTATAGGACAAATTTAGGTTTATGTGCTCCTAAAAACAGAATTAACAAATCAGTACGGAGTACCAATAAAACCGACCTCAAAAGTCACACATCCTCTAGTTTGCCACCCGTAGAGGTGGCGGAGGAGGAAGAATATTTTCTTCCAATTTAAATGGGAGCTCTTCCGTGGTATCCTTTTTCCAACAAAAAAAGAAACAACAAAATCGGTTTACAAAAACCGGATTTATCGCGTAACATACACACAAAAAAAATACAGCCCAATTGAGAACCTCCTCCTTTTTTGAAGTCGGTTAAAAACAGAATACATAATGTATTCATTGTATTTTAAGCCATGAATCTCGACATCTTTAGTGAAAAGCTAGATTATTACTTTTTAAATTGTAAAGTGATAATGATAAATTTATTTTCATACATTCTTGAATCTGCAGCTCTATTTTTTATACATCATGTTGGTTATCCTATACGTACTATAAATAACAAGGTGGTGTTATACAGTAAGTTAGTTTATGTATATTTAGATCACTTTGTTTTCAATGGACCAGTAAGTAGAAGTAAAAAAATGCAAGGCTTTTATTTACTAGTACAAATATTTATCAAAATAAATCTTCTCGACTTAAGAATTTTCTTTTCATAATTTCGAAAAATAATATTACATTCTCAAACTTATCAGCCGAAATTAAGCTTGAAATATAAGTTTAGGAAAGTTTAGCAGTTTATTCTGGTCTGATCTCAGTTCGAAAGCTAAGCATGCCTAAGTTCGGTGTTTGAATAGTAAAAGTCCTAAACCGTCTGAGGCGTTTAAATTTCGATGTTTTGCCTTGTTTTGTTGCTATGTATATGATTTTCAAGAACATCTTCAAATAAATAACACGAGTGTCACGGGGGATTAAATTCATAATGCTTAATTTGGGTTGTGGTAATAAGTATGTATGTATTAAAAACAAAATATAATAATTTTATGACAATTTGAATTTAAATTAAGTAAAGTTTTAAAAATCAAATAGAAAATTATCGTAATATTATTATTATATTATGTTTGTATACATATTACGGAATCATGGAAAAAATTTACAGTAAATAGCAGTGCCTAAATTCTACTCTATTTTATTATACAATATGTAAGAAAAAAAATAGTATTTGAAATTAGTAGTTTCAAAATACGTAGTCATTATGTGTAATTATACAATTATGTCTTAATATAAACTATAAGGGTTAAGTTAGCGTATTCGTTTCCATATCTCAGTTAATCAGAATAATAGGTATTGTTTTCTTTACGTTATGAAGTTTAGGTAGTTACCAGCGAAATTTAGTGGAATATTAGATAGCTGAAATCATGAACAATATGCATCAATTTTTTTTCCTTTTTGGTTACATTTATATTAAGATTCTGAATTAAATCATAAATAAATAGCGAGGCTATAAAATACATCTTCATATCAGCCGGAATACGTCCACTGATGAACATAGGTCTCCCCCAAAGATTTCCAGACCAGCCGATCGGACGCGACGTGCATCCATCGGTTACCCGTCGCCCATACAGGTCATCCGTCCTTCTAGTTGGGGGCCGCCCCAAGGATGGAGACCACGAACCTCGCGTTCGCCTTCCGGTTCGTGGTCTCCATTCGAGAACCTTTCTGCCTCAACGGCCGTCAGTTCTACGAGCTATGTGCCCTACCCACTGCCACTGCAACTTGCTAATCCTTTGAGAGCTATGTCGGTGACTTTCGTTCTTCTACGGATCTCCTCATTTCTGATTCGATCACGTAGAGAAATGTCGAGCATTGCTCGCTCCATACCTCGTTAAGTGACTTTGAGCTTTTTTATGACGCTCATAGTAAGTGTCTATGTCTCCGAGCTGTAGGTTATCGCAACAATAAAAAACTTAGATCCAAAGAATGAAATTCGAAGATTTGAAGAATAGATTTCTAGACTTTTGTGATTAAGATGTGCCTGTTCTTCTCATAGTATCGATGGCATACATTATAATGCTTTCCATAGTGGTGAAAGGATTTGCCTATTGGCGTAACGCACTTGCCGATTGTTGCCCAGTTGCGCCAGACGTGCAGAAGAGGATATTTCGTGCGGGGAGTATTTTTTCCTGAACCTCACGTAATGTGCTGAAAACAAGAAATAGTGTAGTAATCGTTTAGGAAAACAAGAGTTCATATTTCACTGCTAAAATAAAACCTAGCGCATTTTTTGTAATTGATACTCCAAGTGCATACGTGTGAGTGTATTGGGATATTCCTCTCTACAGCCTAGGTTAGCATCAATGGCAAATGCAATTAGTTTGAGTGTACCATTTTTGATGTAGTGCCGACACTGGCTCGTGGGCTTCCTACCCATACAAATATCCAATATGTTAATCGCGAACTAGGATTACTAATACGGTTGAACTAAACCCTGTTATGCATGTATAGACGAATGTTAAACTGAATCGTATCCTACACTAGAACCAATTCAATTTATTGAAGTATGATCTATTCACTTTCCATTTATTTATGTCTTGATGAGAGATTTTATTTAGTTGTGAATATACACATTTTCCAAAGACTTGAAAGGAGAAAAAAAAATTAAATTTTGAATGAAAATTTGAGGAATTATAAACGTTTAAATGATAAATAAAATGAAGGTTTATGTCTTCAGCGGTTCCACTGAAGTACAATTCTGAACAACGTCAGATTTTAAATAGATAACAGCAGGAAAAGGGGGGTAAAAACTCGTCCGCAGGTAATTGGCACGCAGTTAAGCCGTTCGTTCATCAAGTCTGATTTTAATTCAATTAATTAACAACGCCCGAGAGTAACGTTAAGTAACGTTGAAAAGCAAAATATTTGCCCGTCCGCCAGTCGATGAATGTTGCATTGTTGATTTACGATTTCATTAGGACCGTGCGTGTCGACGACGGGAACAATACATGCCCGCTGATTGTACCGATTATGCGGATTTGAAGTACCTATCTAGTTTTAATATTGGGCTTTAGAAGCTCTGAACAACTAGATGACTCGTCTAGTTGTGGAAGGATGAATGAGTTCCACCTATAGTGTTGTACTCACAAAACGTCTCTGAAGCAAGTTACTTTTATTATTTCGAAAGATTGCCAAGGCGTCAAGTTTTCTATACAAGGGCAATATTATGTTAGTAAAAAGGAAGGATATCGTTTTTGTGGCACTCGACAGCTGCTGTTACTTTTTGTACCCTGATACGTGTCAAGGATTTTGTACACTGTTTTTAAGATACGATAAATACATTTTTGTTCAAAGTTCACTTTGAACAAAAATGTGTTAAAAATTTTCTGTTTGTCACAATTTAGTGTTCGTAGAGAAACTGAATTACTGACTATCTCTGTGAAACTGTGTTCGTGCTAATTATTATACCTATCAATTAACTACATGTATTTAAGATTTAATGTTGTTTTAGTTTACAGTAGTTTATAAGGAAATATTGGATAAACCAGATTAATGGTGTTCGCAACACAATGCACAGAGCGTGAAGAAATATTATTTTTCCAACAATTTAATAGTGTTATTAAGTTGTTTGTTCTATGACCTTTTTTGGACTGTTTCCAAGAAAATTATATCTTTTCTGGAAACTTGTTAGTAGAAATGTTAGGTAGCCAAATTTTATACTTTTGCGAAAATGTTACAAAGGCAAACGAACTAAAAAGAAAAAATGTATTATCACATTTAGCAACTTGCTGACTTTGTTGGTATCTTATGCAAAGAAGGATTATTTTGTGTTGTTGTAATGATGTTGTAATATTTAATAATGATTCCCTACACAAATTTTTGTAAAACGTTAGTATTTTAAACTTAAAAGACCTTAATATCTAATAATAATATAAATAATATATCTGAAAAATAAAGTACATATTATCACGCTTGTCTCCCACCGGGGTTGGCAGAGACCATGGACGGAGGTCCATGGTGGAGACCTGTTACTCTCCTGACAAACCTCATTCGCCTCCCCTCCACCCCCATCTGTCCCATCGGACTTTTTAGTATATTCTCAATGTGATCGAGATACTTTTATACATACGCCGAGGTCTCCCTCTCCTCTCGCCTCTCCCTCTCCCTCTCCATCCGCATTCGCTCTACAAATTTGTGCCATCAAGCTACCAATATTCATTCTTTCTACATGTCCAAATCATCGAAGCTGCCCCCTCTCTATCCCGGTCAGTATATCATCTTTCATAGTACAACACTCTCTTAATACACTGTTCAACATTCTTTCTTGAAATTAAATCATCAATGGTGTTCCAAAATGTTTGTGAACACCAATAAGACCAATAAGGTCTTATGACTATTGTACAATTAAATTAGTAAATTTAGCAACGGAATTATGGTTTACAATCGGCAGAATTCATCGTGATATTATTTGTCAGAGCGAGCGTCAGAAGCAGGCGCGGGTGTGAGCGACGGCCCCAGTCCAATTACACATTCGCTGTTTTCTATGCGACGTACTCGAAATGCAATCAATCTGAATACAAACATGGTTTATGTATATATCTACTTGTACAGACAAAAACATTGTATCGCGGGAAAGAGTAGTTTTTCTTCGCGAGGTTACTTTTGCGAACATATTGTTTAGAAATATAACTATTTATCGAAACTAAATCTCGGAAGTTTGTTTTTGCAAACAAACTTACTTTTTGAGTTTATTACACGTCTCATATCTGACTGAGATGGTAGAGCCATCAACCAATTTTATCAATTTTCTTTTTATATAATACCAAGTCGTACGACTGGGTATGGATAGGTATTGTTGCCAGCGACACACCTATCCATAACAGTTGCAGTGCCACTCAAAGTGTTGAATCGTAAAGATCTTAGGGGCACTGCTACTGGGCCCGTCATCCTGAGACATAAGTTGACAAGTCCTATGTGCCTGTGATTTCACCAAATAGACTGTTAATGCAATCTTCACTATTTTAATGTACCGATTCCGATTCGGAAAATTAGTTTCATTTCGAATGAGTAACATTCGCGAAAACCTATATTATCGATATGTATATCGACTTAGTTCTAATACAACATTGGACAGTAACTAAAACTTTGATGTGTATAACCTTTTAGCTCAACAGTTCAGTAAACCATTATTTTCAATAGTAATGAGCGAGAAAATGATATTGTGAAATAATGACTTTTTCATTAATTTCATAGATAATATTAAAATACAATAGTATAATAAGACTAGTATGTACTAAGTATGGTAACTCCATTCAAACGTATCAACGCGACTTGTTCGTGTGCACGTCTGCCGCGCGTCATGTACAGAAGCACACATTCGCATAATAATGAAAGGCGTATGGGACAACCAGCACTGTTGACGTGAATGCATCGCGACATTATGCGAATGTGTACATCCGTACCACGCTGCTACTTTTGTATAGAGTTACACTACTAGTGTTATTTCACTATGATAATTCGATAGAATGAAATAGGTTCTTATATAAACAACCGTCTTTTTCGACTTCTCTACCACTCGATTCGTTTCGACATTTGGACTTTACTAAAATATCCTGTACCTAGTTATTGTGTACCAGAAATTCAATTATAGGTAGAGCACTCTCCTCGTGGTAAGATAAACAGGATAGTTGCATTTTCACGAGATAAAAATAGATCAAATGCAGCTAGAAACAGGAAAGCTACTACTGAATCCCACTTACCAAAAGAGTTTGGAACACACTCGGTTTACATGTATGTTTACAAATAAAAATTCTATCCTTTGTTTTCTTTATACAAATGTATGTGATCGTGTATTATTTTTCATTTGGGTAACAATTTTAGAATATCATTTTTTTATGACACCAAGTGACGGGACGGACACGTCGTGCGCCTGTTGATAAGTGACTCACCTGTCTACAGCAGTTGAAGTGCTCTCAGAGTTTTAAATCGCCAGGAACTAAGGGGCACTGTGACTGAGACATAAGTTGATAAGTCCCATGTGCCTGTAATTTCACCAGTAACCCGAACGTAGAATGCTCACGTTACTGCTTGGCCGCAGAAGTAGGTAAGGAAGCAGAACTTCCCTGGACGAACTCTTTTACAAGGAGCTCTACTGCTGCTCATCAAATTTTGATTAAAAAGCCTTGCATGTTTAATGATGTCAGGGAGTCTTGATCACTGGTTATGGTTGATTTTCGCAAACGCAAACTAAGCTTATAAATTCAGAGCCTCTTTCTATATCGCCGCCAGTAAGAAAAGTACAAAAAATTTCATTTAAGTTCTTTTTGTTCTATCCCAATATGCTAGTGTGATAGATGTGACCCATGCATAAAAATTAACTTTTCCAATAAAACTGCCTCCGTGACCAAACGATTACCATTCTGATCTGCCACGCAGAGGTCCCGGAATCTATTCCCAGCTAAGAGAAATATTTTTAGGGCCTACATTTATTTCTCTCGTGTGTTTGAGTGTAATTTGTGGTTGTTTATGTATATATATCCAAGGCACCCTCAACACAGGATTTCCCTAGTGCGGGGCTATGAGTGTGTAAAAAAATAGTGGGTACGTAATATGCTGATATTTTACTTGGTGTAGTGAAATAAAAACAGTGAACAAATATGCAATGTTCAAATAAAGATCACTAAAATAACGAAAACTTATCCGTGGTAGATCTATCGTCCTCAGGCATTCTGCTCTCTTTGTCTCTCATATTTAAAAATAAAATTTGCCCAGATACTCCAATAAAAGGAGGCAAAATTCTCTGCAATGCAGCTCTTGCCTGGGTCTACTTGTACGACGTTAAGTTTATTTTACCGTTTATCTAGCCCTTCTACTCCCCGTTAACCTCGCCTTTCTTTGAATATTCCTCGTATGATGTGTTTAATAAAAAGGTCGCATCACAGTGTGACCTAATATATTTTCTATCCTGTTCACGTAAATATATCATCAAAATGTGTAATCAATTGTGTAATATGTTGGTATATTGACTACAAGTTCAGAACAAACCATTTTATCCCCAATAGACAAGCGGTTGCCAATGTTTCCCAGGCCTAAATTTAATCGTCGATCAGCATTGTTGCGTACTTATTCTATTTCCCCCATTCAGTGTGTCCCGGTCGTGTCGTAACGAAAATAGTTCCCTCACACTTAAGGTGAGGTGGGGGTCGATTGAATCGAATATTCGGGTTGCGGAAACGTCGCTGAGACTTCCGACTCGATTTCGGGTCTCGCCGTTTTGTGAATATTACATATCCGTATTATCCGGTTTCATACGATTTTTGTGAATTTGGGTGCCGCCAGATCAATGGAAATATTTTAGCTTTTGGACATTTGGAAGTTGATAAATTAAGTTTTCGTTAAATTAAGACCATTTGCATTCATTTGTTAATCGGAATTAAACAGGCTTTAGTAACATTTGTTTTATTATAGCGAAGCTTAATGGTAGTATTATTTACAAAGGTTTTTTTAAAGAGAATGAGAGAGCGTCTATCCACGCCGAATATCTCTCGTTCTTTTTTAGTATAAAAAGAAATCTTGAACGAAATTCAATGACCAAAGCGTTATCACCTTATTCACATCGGTGGGTAGGTGAATAGTGCCCTGTTTTATTTTTCGAGCGCGCACACTCCGCAGTAAAATGTTTTGAAAGGACCGATTTCACTTTAACTCTGTACCCTCGCTCCTCGCCCGCATGTCTAGGAACCGAGTTCTATTGTAAAGTCAACTACAATCGCGCATTATTGTTTCGACGACGAAGCTCCCTTTTTATTTCAGTTCGCATGCAAAAATGTATCTTTACAGGGCTCAGTTGCGGTGATGGAATTAAAACGGGCTTTAGATGCATGTGTTGTAGTTTATTCAAAGATAGCAGCAACCGAGAACACTTTTTTTTTCATTATTCGAAAGTCTATTTTTAAAGATGTCACGCAAACGAGATACTACGTTGCGCAAAAGTCTTTAATGAACCATTATCTGGTTTTTCCGGTTACATTCAGAAAACGTGATGAAAAAGAAAATGTTTGTTTGCCACATTCCAACTATACCTATAATATATTAATACTGTTGAAACTCCATACGGTGCACATTAATGAGTCCAATAATCTGTTTATTTTTGAATTACTATAGATACCAACTTCATACCAGCAAAACGGTTAGGTATATGGCCAATCTGATAGAAATTGATAACCGCCGCCTATAGACATTTGGAAAGTGTTCTTAATTTCGAAAATACGTTTGCTGCCGTGAGCATTGAATCCCAAATACAGCAGTGTTGTTTTGTGGTTGTAATTGGTTTTGCTATAACTCTGTAGGTAGGTTCATTAAAATCAGAAAACCCTAGTTCCTCCGAAAGACATAATCAAATTATAACGCACACACGCTCACACTCATAGCCCCGCACTGAGGAAACCCTGTATATCGCGGGTTCCATGGACACACACATAGACAACCACAAATTAATAATAATAATAAATAAATATTAGATAACATCGTAACACTTAGCTCTGAGTCCAAAGTAAAAAACTAAAGCACTTGCGTTATGAAAATCTGAAAAAAAAAACCGACGGTACCACAAACACCCCAGACCCGAAATAATGTAGAAAAGTTAGTTTTCCTTTATTGACCCGGCCGGGGATCGAACCCGGGATCTCAGAGATGGTCGACGTTATCAAAACTGGTGTGCAAACCACTCAACCAGGGAGGTCGTCAATTATATCCAAACTCACGAGAGAAACAAATGTAGGATATACAAATATTTCACCCGGTCCGGGAACTGAATATTAAAAAGTAAAAAAATCTAATTTATTGACTTAATCTGGGTTACATATATAATTGCTGGTGAAGTTCTTTTAAGTATGCAAATAGGTACTTGTGTCAGAAGTCACCGCTTTTTCAATCCGGTACAGTTATTATAATCTAAGTAAGATTAAGGACTGATCTTATTTCATGTTAGCTAATTAAAATTAAAAATTTATTATTGGCACAGGTGCAGTGT
>NW_020653630.1:0-10954 GCF_003589595.1 Hyposmocoma kahamanoa | reverse complement strand
AGAGAAGTGAAGAAGGTCGACAAGGCGTGGGAAAATGAACTATGGGAGAAGATAAACAGCAGAATGAAAGCAATGAACGAGTTGAATTTGAGGTGATGTTGAATATTATTTTTATTTTGTAGTATTCTTAAGCATTTAAAAACAATACTCATTTATGCAAAGGTTATTGTACCTTTTTAATTATACGTCTGTCTTGTAGAACTCGGCTAAAGCGATTTTTTTAAATGTAATACGTACATTGAAGAAAAGGTGTTTTTGAATTGTCTGCCAATCAAGCGGTGCACAAAGTGAACCTTTGGGGCACCGATATCCACTCGTTACGTGCATTGAATGAGAAATATATGTATATTATATATATACATAATGTATGTATATTGAGTGCTTTAATATGTATATATTTTGTGATAAACTAATTTGCATAGATTATAATAATGTAAGCAAATATTTGGATACTTACTAAATGGCATACTGTGAATTCGTACAAGTATTAAGTTAAAAGCTGGGAATTTCTTGATTGCATGTTTTTTTAGTAGCAGTAGAGCTCATTGTGAAAGAGTTCATCCAGGCAATTACCACCTTACCTATTTCTGGCACCAAACAGTAATGTGAGTATTACTACGTTCCGGTTTTGAAGGGCAATGGTGCTGGTGAAATTACAGGCACATGAGACAAGTCAACTTACGTCTCAGGGTGACATGAGACATGTCAACTTACGTCTCAGAGTGACATGAGACATGTCAACTTACGTCTCAGGGCGATAGTCGCAGTGGCAGTGGCAGTGCCATTCAGATCTTTGCGATTTAAAGCTCTGGCACTGCAACAGTTATGATTCAGATTCATTTATTTCTTAAATATAATATTGCAGTATAAATTGCACTACATGTCAAAGTATAAGAAATTAAATTGAGATCGTCAGACAAAAATGAAAATTATAAGAAAATTACACAATAATTAGAAAATCATTCTCCATCAAGGATCGCCATAACTTGATAACAATTATACAAGAGGATGTCAATGCGGTAAAAATTAGATTGAAATAGAAAGTACTCAATATCGTTACAATTTTAAGTCCATAAATTCGTTTACAGAGTATCAAGGATTTTTCAATAAAAGGTATTTCAGCTGGCGCCTAAATGTTTCGTCAGACAGCTTAAGTCTGAGAGTAGCTGGTTCATAGCAAGTAGGTCCGATGACACGCGGGATTTTCTCTGCAAGTGCCATGGGTCGGGGGACTGTTCTCAAATGACCGGTATGGCGGAGTGGGATGCGAGAAACATTTACGGTACCAAATGAAGAAAGATTACTTCTAACGTGCATTATAATTTCGTATATGTAAAGTGAGTAGTGCGTCATTATGCGTTGCGCTACAAAGAGATTTCTGCAGGAATGTTTGTGTTTTACCCCAACCAATACGCGTTTAAAAAATTAAAAATACACAGTCTGTCCATACAAATATGGACAGGCATGACGCTTACCACCAGGCGCACTACTTGCACGTTCTGTCCTTTGGTATCAATAAAAAAAATGTTGATATGATTTGAATCTTTTTTATATACAAGATGATTTGTAAAATACTAACAAGATTACATATTACTAACCATAATAAGCAAACAAAATAAACTTTTAAGTTTTTGTTATACCACGCACAGAGTTATCACCGTTTAGACTATGTATTTAAATATTTTTAATTTTTCTTACCGAAATTAAAATCTGATGAAATACTAAAAGCCATAGAACATAACTTGTTGTTTCAATCAATCAGCCTATTGCAGTCCACTGCTGGACATCTAACCACTTCGCGCGATCGTCGGTCCATCTTGCAGGGGGACGTCCTACGTTACGTTTGCCGAGACGTGATCTCCACTCGAGAACCTGTCTAGTCCATCGCTAATCGGTTCTGCGACAGATGTGGCCAGGCTGCTGCCACTTTAGCTTGCTACATTTCTGGACGATGTCCACAACTTTAGTCTTATGCCGGATAACTTTGTTCCGGACTTTGTCCCTTAAAGATACCCAGTATCAGCAGACCTTTCTATAGCTCGCTGAGCGACGTGTAGTGTGTGAGCCAGTTTGACCGTCATATTCCACGTCTCGGCTCCGTAAGTCATGACCGGTAGGACGCATTGGTTGTAAACCCTGGTCTTCAGGCACTGTGGGAGTGGTGACGAGAACACATGATGCAGTTTACCAAATGCTGCCCAACCGTGCTGCACTCTCCTAGCTATTTCACGCTGGAAGTTGTCTCTGCCTAGTTGCACGGTTTGCCCGAGGTAGACATATTTTCGACAACGTCAATCGTTTCGCCATTAATCGAGATCGGCTCCGGGATGACGAACTAGTTGTTCTCGATGTTAATAACGTACTCCAGGAAGGTTGTAGTACTTTACAAATAACCTTGTATAATATACCCAGGAATATAAATGTGTAGACTGAGTAATTGTGTAAATAGCCAAATTAAAACTCATGCCTTTAGTTTTATAAGTGTACTTACTCCATTATTTTTATATAATTATCATTCTATACAGTTATCAGAGACTTCATCGTCGTGCCAGCTATTGCAATTCACTGGACGTTTCAATCCGTTTCTTTACCGTGAGATGGGAAGAAGTGAAATTTTATTATTTTAACGCTGAGTGAACTCTTCATCATCGTGATTATTTTCTTTGAAACTTAAGTAAGAAAACACGATTCTTATTTCCATATTGAATAAAATTTATTCATTATTTTTAATTTGTTTTTTGAAATGTATTATTTATTTTGAATGAAATATTTAGTTAGCTTACATAGTCCCACTGCTGCGCATAGGTCTCATACAAACGAGATTACATACAACAAATTCAAGCTTGGCTCGACCGCGTGTCCGGAACGCTCATTTAAGTTAAAACGTAAAAGCTGAATAAATAGAGACGCGTGCGTCTAAATGACAGATAGACGCACGCGGTCGTTGCGCGACGTTAACGCGGACTCCGCTCGGCGGCCGCGCGGGGTGAGCACGATGAAATTTGTGTCTAATAAATGCGCCCTTAGGCTACCATGGTGTTTTATTTTTACCATGGCCGCCGCTCTTACCAACTAAGCCAGTAAGAGCGGTGGCTGTTATGCCTTCGGCAGACTACTTTGCCTACCGAAGGCAACGCACCCAGTCGCTTCATCGTCGGACGACTCACTATTTACACCGATGGTCACCTGACGACTTGGTGTAATGCACCATTAGAGCCACTATGCTTTATCAGGCGCTGGTTCGAATCCAGAATATCCAGAATAAAGAATTATTTTTTGTGTTGTTCGATCTTTGTATAAATAATAACAACGAACTAGTGGACTATTTTCACAAAAATATATGAATATCATTGAAGTAAAAACGTGGTATTTAAATATCTTGGTCACGTTATAACAGACGATCTGCATGATAACGCAGGTATTGCGAGGGATCGTAGAGCATTAGCAATGAGAGCTAATATGATAGCGCATAGGTTCAGTAAAGCTTACTGCACATCGCTGTACACCTGTAGTTTATGGTGCAGGTACACACAATAGTCACTGAATGCAATGCGTGTACAGTACCACGACGCGTTCAGAGTTCTGTTGCGGCTGCCGCGCCACTGTAGTGCGTCCGGGATGTTCGCGGATGCGAGCGTTGACGGCTTCGAAGCGACGTTGCGCAGATGGGACAATGGACTACTAAGGCACTGGTCCTCTCTTCATTTAAGTTTAGGTACTAACATAGTCATTTAAATTTTTGTTGTAATACCAACATTTTTATGGATCTTTTTGTAGTCCGAAATAAATGCATTTTATTTATTTATTTTTTTTTGAATAAAATAAATACAATTAGTTAAAAGTAAAAGAAACTGTACCGTTATTAACGGTACAAGCAATATGCCATAATATTTATGCTACCTCCAGCCAGCCTTTCAACCATTCCATTCATAAAGCTAATTAGCCATCGAAAGAGTTTTTGACTTTGACGATAACGTAAGTTGGTAGGTAATAGCGTATTTTAAAAAATGTACTCATGTCATGAAGATTGATTGTGTTTCTGGTTTAGATAAAATTGTGATAAAATTTTGATATATACATGGGTAAGACAGAGTCTCCTAACTTTTCTGTTTGTGACAAGGGTTAGTAGATAATAATTTTATTTTTGCTCTACACATTATTTTGCCTATTTATATTTATTTTCTCCTATTCAAATCTTTAATTCTTCTCAAGAGAATATGGCACAACCGTTGGAACACAACAACAGTAATGGTAATGAATAATATCAATAATATCATATAACATCAAAGACACTACATAGAAATCATGGGTAGTGTGCAAAACCAGCATCTAGTATGCTTTTATTTTTAATAACCTGCAATAGAATTTGAATATTAAGTTTAGTTGAATATCACGACGTTTAACTAGCTTGATATTCAATTGTTTTTGTGAAATTACTCCACTAGATTCGTTCGATCCGGCTGAACTCGAACCAGCGACTTCGCCATATCGTGTCTGACGCTCTCCCAACTGACCTACGGAACGGACTAGGTATTTGTTTTTGGTTTTAACTACTTTTTTGACGTAGCACCCATTTGTGACAAACCTATGAACAACAGTATTAATACATTTTGTTTGTTATACTTATTAAACCATTATAAAAATCCTCAGGTTAGAGTAAACTGTAAATGTGAGTTATAAACTTTCAATCTTACAGGTCGTTAACATGAGAGCTATTATCGCCCACATCAAAACGTCTACACTCGACTCCGACTGGTGGTTGTAGCCCTTCACAGCAATAAAGGACTGGGGGTCATGCTGCGCGGCCACATCGAGTATTTTCGGCCACCCGCGGCTATTGTTGTACATTTTGAATTGTACTGTTTCAATATATATATATATTCCACCGATGGCTAAAGATCAGTGACACTTATATATGATTTTAATATTATTTACAACTACGAATAACCATCATAATACAGTTAGGTCCCTAAAAAAAAGAAGAAATCGTTCTATCACTAATTATTGAAGTTGGGTAAATTTCAGGTTAGTTTGCCTAATTTCGGTGGCAGTTTTTATTATGTAAGTGTTCGCGTATTAATTAATGTACTTTATTATTTAATATTTCGCAATAATTTGTGAAATATTAAGTATTATTTCAGGATAGTTACTACACTCCAATATACTTCTATACTTCAATATATGTCAACCGTGACCATGGGACCTGTAAAGGGCCCGAAACGTCGGTTTGTTTGAAAAAACAAATATACGCGATTTAAATCCGGAAAAATAGTTTCATTCCTATAAACAATTTTGTTCGCAATTGCATTGAATATACCAGTTGCTAAAATAAATATCTTGCTTTTCAAAATAATGGTCTTATGAATGGTAATAGTTCGTAGCGTCTATGAATAGAATGATAGTGTTAATGTGCTTATTATAAAATGCGACAGTAATTTCGCAACCTTGGTGTAAGAAGGTCACATCTGTAAAGTGATTATAAAACATATTAATTAGTACTACAGTGTTATGCCTGGTTGGGATTTTTCATCAGAGGAAATACTGGATCCCAAACTGGTGGTACGGAGAAACCATCTTCCCTATTGAAATTAGGATGTTTTTAATTTCAATGGCCTCTAGCAGCATCCATAGTTAACAGACTTCTTTTCCGAGGACCTGGGATTTTTGTAACTTAATTGCATCTGTTGGTTTTTCCATGACATACTGGCAGACTGCTTGCTTTTTTACATGACAGTGTTTGACGTGGGTACAAATTTTTCGCTTCGTTTGTCCAATATAAGAAAGACCGTACTCGCAGTCAAGCTTGTAAACACCTGCATCCTATAAGATGATGTTACATTTCAAGGGTTTGCGGAACTGAGGTGTCTTTATTTAAGAGCTTGAAATAGGTCTCGATAGACGCACGACTGAAGTTTCTTCCGATCTTGTCTGTAACGTACATGTAAAGGGTTCGAAACGGTGGTTTGTTTGAAAAAACAAATATACGCGATTTAAATCCTGAAAAATAGTTTCATTTCCTATGCAAAAAAATAGTTCCATTTCGTATGTTTGACAATCGCGAAAACCTAAGAAGTCAATATTATAAAATAATAATAGGAAGGCAGTTAATTATTTTACTTACCGTCTATGATTTTCGGCATTTTAATTGGGTTTTTATTTTGTGGTTATTTCATTACTGGGTGAATCAGTATTATGTCACGGCATTGATTATAAGGATTGTTTCACTAACGACCTATGTTGTTAAAATTTCCGACCCAGTATGTCGCATTTAAAATGTACGTATGTAAATATCCAAATTTTCTCAAGAACTTTTTGTTGAGCTTGTTTGCTGAACGCACTTTACTTAATATTGATACAAAGATTTGTTCGATCTTGGACACAAAGCAAAAATCCTTCAATCCAGCGACTTCGCCAAACGGGGGCTATAGCAACAACAAACTAGTGGGGTATTTGCACAAAAAATATTTGAATATCAAGTAGATGAAGTGAATACCAATACCATGTTTTTACTACCTTGGTGGTAAAAACATGATTTGCAACAAAATGAATAATTCGTTTTATCTTTGCTTTCAAGTATCAATACGTTGTTATAACAATAATTCAAGTGCTATATTAGTTGAATTGAACCACAGTTGAACAATCAGTCACTGGAAGTTGTGACTGCAGGTCTAATTATGCAAATTGTTGATTGGATATCCCGCATTAATACTAACCATAAATTTATAAATCAATGGCTGATTTAGCCATTGATTTATAAACGCTCTTATTGGCTATCTAATTTGTTAAACCGACAAGGTAATGGTAGTTTGATACGTATGTTGACAGAGCAGAGTTAAAAATATGACGTAAAAGTGCGTGTTTGTGTAAGTGAACTATATTTCGGTTTTTAAGTGAGTATTTAGATAGATAGATAGGTGAACACTTTATTCACTAGTACGACACAATACAATTGAATACAACCGGAAAAATAAAACATTTTTTGTCACAGCAGTGAAATGGCGCTGACTCAGCATATGCCTAAGTTCTCTAAAGGCGCCGGTTTTTAGTTAGAACCACTAACAGTTTTCTAGAGACTGCGGCAGAGACATAGATTTTGTATCGCAGCCATCTTGAATACGTTATATTGAATAAAAGGTTCGAATAAAATTTTACGGGGTTCCTTGACAACTTTTACTCAAGGGTCACATACCTATTTCTTTTTGTTTCGCTGGGCAGGTAAATTCATTCGTTCACAAAAATAAAAAGGAATGATACTAACAATGAAATATTACAAATATCATCTACGCCAGAACATCTCTAGCCACTTTGGTATAAGTAGCTCCACAGATTAGCTAGAAAAAAGTTGGAACCAGTAAATACATATAAATACAATTAATGACGAGTGGCTTGTCAAAGCCAGAACTCGAAAAGTTCAGATCGATAAAGCCTTAAGAAACAATGATATAGATTACATGGAATTGTCTTTGTATAATCATAAATGTTCTACTAAACCCACTAACGTTTATTATTTACTCCCATCATGCCTACTTGGGGAATGATGTTAAAAATGTTTGAAATAACTGGATTTAAACCGTAGATGTAAGTACCTTTTTCAAGAAATTCTGTAGATATTTAAGAAAAAAATATTCATTATAAGTTTGACTCGACTTCGACATCACTTGAATTTGGTAGGGTAGACTACACTTCTACACAATGACTACTGCGGTAGATGCCTGCAGCTTCAATAGCAACTAGAGTACAGTCACTGGCAACAAAATCAAGTATCCTACTTTTAGGGTCGTATTCCAGAACTCTACTCAATACTCAAGTCAGGACTTGAGTATTGCAGTGAGCACTGAAAATCATACTCAAGTTCTTGCCGTTAGGGTCGTATTTCCAGTGCTTGAAATCATACTCAAGTCTGCTCAAATCCTGACTTGAGCATTAAGTAGAGTCCTAGAATACGACCCTTAGACTCGATTGCAAAGTTATAAGGAACAAGTAACAAGGGAGCTACGATAGTGAATGTTATAATTATTGGAATTATAACTGCACCAAATTAAATTTGCTTTCAGGTGTATAACAATGTGAAAAAAGGTGGACTGAAGGGCCTTACAAAAGAATATTTATTGAAATAAGCAAATGGTATAGGTATATATATATATATTTTTTCAAACAAACTCATTCATGAAAAAAAACTATTCTCCTAATTGCCTGTTATGTGGAGTAGTGGAAGATGCATATCGCTTGTTATCGGAATGTGTCCGGTACGAACAACAGAGGGCGGCGTTGATGAGAGATCTGCAGATCAACCGAATACCATTAGGTGTTATAAATTGTGTATTAAGCAATCCCCATACGAACAGGCAATAATATTGTTACTATTTGTTGAATCGTCTCTCCATCAGTAAGCTACAGTTTAGGATACGACGGAACTGTATGTACAAAAGTTCCTAAATAAATAAAGATTTAAAAAAATTGATTCAGCTATAATCATGGAACTCGTGAAGAACTCAAAAAGTTGGTTTGAAAAAGTAAATAATGGTTTGGATCCGAAAAACTAGTTACATTTCCAATTGCAGCAGTCGCAAAAATTTAAACATTGTTATATTTTTAGTTACTCGATTTTATTGCCTGTCATACTAATTACAAAATTAAACATGTATGTTTAAAAAAATCATACTAAGTACACCTGCAGCTTTCGGGTCGACTTTGCAGCGAGTGATCTATGTGTCCAGTATAATAACGCATTCGGGTTTTGTTGGGGCTACCGTGACGTTGAAGCGCGTCGGGTATGTTTGCAGAGGCACACGCGGATGATTTCTATGCTATAATCAGAAGACGCTGCGTCTCCATGCTAGCCCACCTCCGCCGTAGCACCAACGTTGGAATTATACCAACGGACTCCTGAGTGAGTTCATAGACCGGTGAGACTCCCCAATATTATACGTACAGCATTGTGTGCAGCTCCAGACCAGGATATAATTTTCATTTTATTTTATTTTCAATTGCCAAACCTACTAATACTAGTCGTAAGATAATTTGTTATCAGGGTATTCGAATACTTAAATAATAAAAATTGCCACCAAAATACCACAACCAAAAACTCGAAAAACAAAACACCAAATACTCGAGTATTTAATATTTCACGATTGACATATTAAATTATAATTCAGGATACTACACTCGAATATTGAATAATAAATACTTCATGATAATATTCTAGAACATTTAAATAATGAAAATTGCCACCGAAATTAGGTAGACAAAATCTAACCTGAATATTATCCACTAACACTTTGGACAAGGGTCTAAAATAAATTCTGGAATAAAGTTTTATACTTTCTATATAAAATCGTATTCCATCCTCCTTCCCTTAGTTATCTTTGTGAGCGTTTCCAATACCGTCAGGTTATGGGTGACCGCCTGCGTTCCGGTACTAATTTTTCCCTCGTCCTTTCACAACATACTTTGCAAAAATATTCGGAATTGTCGTCGCAGTGAACGCTGCTGGAACCTTCTCCAAGTCTAGGTCAGACAATTACCTTCAGTTCGGGTTTTCAGAGGTGCCCTTTTGAAATGTCGGGATTATTCAGACTCCTCATGTTAGAGCTTACAAAATATTTATTTACATTTTGTATATTTACTTATAGTCTTATTTTATACATTTATTTTACTATATATTTTACACGTATTAGTGTATCATCATTTACTAAATATTATGTATTCGTATGTACATTTGAAGAAATAAATTTATCCTTGTAATTATAGAGCATGTAGCATTTAATTTTAGGATTTATTAGATTTTATTGCCGATGCAGGAGCCAACTTTCCCTTAAATTATTCAAAGATTAGCTGGAAGAAATTTCTTTACGGGATAAGCTCGCCTTTGTATACTAACGTTTTATTTCTTTGTTAAATATTTGTAATTTGTTTGACTATGCAATAAAGTATTTACATACATACTATAATTACTATAATACTTTATTATTATTAGCCTTTCTTATAGCTTTATGTTGATGTTCCAAAGCATGACCGCTGCTGTATTCTGGCTACTGGTGACCGGCTACGCTTTGAGTCGCGGCTTCAATTTCGACCCGTTTGATGTGTTTAATTACTTTGTTTGTTCTTGTTCGGCGAGCGATGCTTGCTGCGGTCTCCCTAAGTCGAAAACGCTGCCAAAACTGTTAGCATTCCCAAATTAAATGTAACCCACGTCAAACTAACCAAATAGTTTTATACTGTAAACGAAATAATTACAGCCTCGAGAAGGATATACATGACTACCCGTTAGAGTATTAAATTAGTTTCATTATAATAGATACCCAGTTTGTGTAAAACAGTTTGCCGGTTCACTTTGGTCTCGAAAGTTTTCGATTAGATTATGGAGCAAAGAAAGTTTTTCGAACAAATTTGCTCAAAGTTTTTATTAAAAGGATTGGGTAGATTAGCTGTCAATCTGTTTTCTCGCTCTTTATAAAACGGTCATAATGTTTTATCGATCGATGAAACTTCAGTGCGCGTTTTTAATTTAAAAAGTTTCTCGATATGATATGATAGGAAAAAATTTAAGATAAGTTCACCTTTATATTCAATTGCTCACCATTGACCTCGTTCAAAAACTTGTTTCAAATTTTTTAAAGTTAAAGTTTTAGGCAGCTAACAGATTGACTGCATGTTTGCAGTTAATGCGTGAAGTCGTTATCAACTTCATGCAGACGAGGTCTCGGATAACGTCTTCACGCATTAACTGCATGAAGTCGAAACCAACGTGCATGAAGTCGATCTTATCAACTTCGACGTTGATTACGACTTCACTCCATTAATTACAAACATGCAATCAATCTGTTATTTAACAAGCCTTAGAGTAAATAATAATAATAATAAATAAAATGTTTATTTCAGTAATACAATTAACTTTACATTAACTGTGGATGGTATCTCCTATTAAGCTTATCAAGTCTGTCTGTGTGTG
>NW_020653629.1:0-17978 GCF_003589595.1 Hyposmocoma kahamanoa | reverse complement strand
TGTGTGTGTGTGTGTGTGTGTGTGTGTGTGTGTGTGCATGTATGTGTGTTAACCTGTTGCCATAGATTTAGAAAGTAGTGTTTTTAAAGCAAGTGTTCTAATAGATCTTCGGTTTCCTCATACGATTTCGACTGTAGCCATTTTGATATAACTTTATTTTTTGATTAACTTTTTGCAGTCTCTATAACTTTTGGCGTATGTTTGTAATTAAAGAGTACTTTAATTTTAATTTTTGTTGAATATCGTGATGTTTTTTCTACCATGCTATTCATCTATTTTTCGTGGAAAATACTCCATTAGTATATTATTATTATTGATACAAAGCTCAAACAAACACAAGGAACAATTCCTTCGATTCTTAGCCATGTTGACGCAACAGATGCTGGTCCAAGTTCCAACGTTCACATCGAAGGAATTTTCCTTTGTGTTTGTTCGATATTTTTGGATCAATAATAAAGTCTAAGAATGTACGAAAATAATCACGAAAGTAACATGAAAAGTACATTAAATTCTTAATAGGATTCTGCGGTTAGTGAGGTAATATAAAGGGTTGAGGTGAAGCAAAAATCATTAAAATAGTTAATTTTAAAGTAATACGCCGGGTGTTTCGCAAGGACGAGTCTGGGTCCACAATATATCTTGCGGGCAGGCAACCGCGATTTGACGGACGGCGCACTCTGAAAGGACATTTATCAGCCTCACTAGCGGGTTACACTAAACCAAACAACAATGAATTCTCATTGACAAATTGTCTTGGCATTCTCCTTGCAGGTCCTCTCTTTTGACTAATAGACTAAGCAGCAATATTAGTTGACCAACTGACTTTGTAAGTTGTTTGGAAACTAGAGAACCTTGGAAATATTAGTGGGTCAAAGTTTCAAACCATTTATAACTGTGGACAGACAGTGGATCGTCAAATCACGTTCTCTACGGGATACAACAACGATCTACCATATTTAAGCTAGGGCGTTGATAATACATTGCTTAATATTTATAGATATGACAAAAATGTTGTTAAAGCACCAACTGAAATACATCTGCTTTAACTAAATTTCTAAATTATTGCAAATATGATCTATCATGGACATTTTCGGGCACTTCAAAGTAGGAGGGCCGAGAGTAAGAGCAGGCTGTTTTTAACTGTTCTTTTGGATTAGAAGCGTTCGATCAAAAATTCATTAATATACACATCAAAGTGTCTAGGGGTCAAGCACATTTTGACTAATTACAGAAAATCAGATTTTTAAATGAATTTTTTTAACGCCTGTTGATTTTTTTTGATCAAATTCATTTTCAAATTGCAAAGTTGACTAAAAAAATCCATCGGTGTTTAAAAAAAATCAGATTTTCAGTAATTGGCAAAAATATACTTGACCCCTAGACAGTTCTGACGAGTATTTTTTTAAAAATATTTTATCATTTGTTTCGTTTTTGTATAAGGCAGCTTGTTACCATTTTCTAAGTTAATCTACATATAGGCAGAATAAATCCATTTTTGTGTCGAAATACATATTTTGATGGGATATCTTCGCGGCGTTTAAATATAGAAGGCGTTTAATAAGCAGTGCATTCCGTATTTTTTTTATGATACTAAATGACAGACGAAAAGTCGTACGGCTAGTGGTAAGCGACACGCTTGTCCATATAGCAGTTGCAGTGCCACTGATTAAATCGCAATAATCTGAGGGATACTGACACTGTGCCCGTTACCCTAAGACATAAGTGGAAAAGTCTCCTCAAAACCGGTATCCGGTATCTCAGTAATGCTCACATTACCGTTTGGCGGCACAGAAAGTAAAGTAGCAGTATTTCCCTGGACGAATTCTTTCACAAAGACCTCTTCTGCTCGGTATTATTATTGCTTATCACTTTTTAGTACTTTGTCTATTAAAACAAAAAGCTCAAGTTCGATAATTACTCACCGTCCACAACCATCGTGCCCGAGTTTAGCCGGCATTCGGTGAATGTAAGCCACTTATGAAAATGAATGTAAAACGCGGATAAACCAAAGCCTGTTTTCCGCGCGAAGTAAAGCGGGCGGTTACAAATTGCTTTGGGCAAAGCGTAAATTTTAATTTTATCTCTAATACCCAAATGAGCACCGTGACTCGACATAATAAATGTACTCTTCCCACGTTAGCGCTGCGGTCGGTTGTTCAGTGGGTTCGAGACGTCTGCGCCGTGCCACCTGCAACCTGGGAAACCATTTCCAAATCATTCGTTACCTTTCAACTTCCAATTTATTGTAGACCATTGCGTTCATTGCAGTATTTTTTACCGCCAAGTAGTAATGTGAGCATTACTGTGTTCGAGTTTTGAAGGGTAAGGTTGCTGGTGAAATTACAGGCACATGGGATTAATCAACTTTTTTTTTTTTTCATAATATTAAGTGACGGGACGAACAAGTCAACCGCATGATGGTAAGCTACCCGCCTATCCATATCAGTTGCAGTGCCACTCAGAGCTTTAAATCGCAGAGATCTGAGGGGCACTGCCATTGCGCCCGTCACCCTGAGACATAAGTTGACAAGTCCCATGTGCCTGTCATTTCACCAGCATCCTTACACTTCAAAACTAGAACACAGTAATGCAAACATTACTGCTTGGCGGCAGAAATAGGTAAGGTGGCAGTATTTCCCTGGACGAACTCTTTCACAAGGAGCTCTTCAGTTACTATGTTGTACAGCTATACTGCTCTACTTATGTTCCTATCTACCGACCCGAGAGATAGGGTTTTCAGGAGAGACTATGGGCTCGACGGCAAGACCAGGGTAAAGCGGGCGTCGGGGCCAAGCCCTCCGCCAGTGATACGTCTTTGTCTCTGGCGGACTGGGATGTGGGTATGGACTAGCTGGGGTTTGTGGTTAGCTGCAAAGACGGACATTTTTGTCTCCCCCAGTTTCGCATGTTTCCGGGGCGTCTGTCTCGTGAGCAGCTAGCGCGACTTAGTAGCGGTCTAGTTGAGGGCCTGTATGCGAGGAGACGCGCGGGGCACGTGAGTTGACCTTTAAGTTGGAAGCTATGTCCGGATATTGTTGTAGGACACTGCGACTGGCATCTCCGGCACTAGCCCGGAGGGCTAGTTGAGGATAAGCTAGATATTCTCCGGTCCATCCAGCTGCTTAGGTTCTCAGGAACTGGAGAGACGCCATTTTTTCGGTATTGGGAAGTGAGCGTGTCTTACGACTCCGCCACCAATGAGGAGATTTGGTAGTAGACTCAGAGTCGACGGCTTAGCGGTGGTAACCGCTGGTTGTGCAAAGCGCAACGGGAAGTGAGCATGCTTACAGCTCCGATACCTATCTGGAAAATAGGGTACTGTACGTGCACCCGTGGCGGCTTACCCGAGGCAATGCCTCTGGAAGAACCGGATGAAGTCAAGTGACAGAGGTCTATGACAACCCTGGACACTGGCTGATCTGGGGTCAGAAGCTGAACTTATAAGGTTATAGTGACCTTCTCGTATGCCCTCAGGGTAGGTAGGGAAGGTCACTATAATCAAAACTAACGAAGAAAGATCCATATCTTTCTTCGTTACTTTTGATTTTTTTGCTCTACTTATGTGTCAGGGTGACGGGCGTAGTGGCAGCGCCTGTCAGATCTTTGTCAATTAAGGCTCTGAGTGGCACTGCAACTGCTATGGAGACACACATGTCGCTTACCACCAGGCTCACGACATATTCGAACCGTCAGTTAGTATCATAAAAAACATACAGTGTAATTTGGTGACTCTTTTTTCTTCGTCATATACGCAAACTTATTCAATAGACTATGTCCCGAGAGTAGGTGTAACGCGAATTTTTAATATTTTCTCTTTAATTTGCAGTTTTAATTGAAGATCTCACATATTAAATTAGTTTATTAAATATTTTTTCAGTGAAGAATAATGGTCTGCATGGTTATTACCAATGTTTTCTTACAAGAGCCTTCTTCAGTTCGCACATTGCGAAATAAAACCACTTTTATCGGCGAGTTCTTATGTTAAACTGCACGTGAATGAAAATCAACCTCCTATTCCGTCCGTGCTCGACAAAACGCGATTAAAACCGTTTCAGTACGTTAATTGTGCATTAGAATTAATTTGCGCTCACTAAAATTAATAGCGTTCCGATATGACGATAACGTTTAATAGATCTTGCTTTTCACATTTGCAAATTGCATAAAATTGTTTATGAAGATATAAAACAGAAAGTACTTTTAATTTCACCATTAACCCATTTATACGTCCCACTGTTGGGCACGTGTCTCTTCTCATGCAAGGGTTAAGGCCAAGCTGGTTCAATGCGTGTTGGGGACTTCACATGTTTCCCGAGGGCTATGAACCTTCTTGGACGTACAGGTTTCATCACGATGTTTTCCTTCATATAAATTCCGAGAAAGTTAATACTTAATGGTTCGTGGCCGCATTTGAACTCACGTCCTCTGCTAGAGACGGAAGGTCGTACCATTAGGCTGCCATGGCTTTTTAATTTAATATAAATAAATGTTACTTAAAATTTTTCTACAGGACGTCGTCAGCCTTCTCATAGGTGACAAATGTTTTCTTACGATATTATTTACTAAAGTCTAATCTTCGGAGATATTGGACTTTACAAAAATTTGACTATTACATTTTCAACCCTTTTCATTTCAATATATTGACATTATTATTTGCAAACAAAATGTCACCTAATATTATAGCTTAAACGTTTAGGTAAATATTTTATTGTAGTAGTAAATTTCTATTGTCTTATAATATATTACAATGAAATACAAGTGTTGGTCTACAACGGTTAACTTCAGCACTCTAAAGGCAGTTTCGCATGGCCCGTGGCTTCGCGGGCCGCACCGCGCCAGCTTGCGCCAACGCCCCGTGGGAAGAGGGCCACCCAAGCGCACCCGTGCTCGCACGGGTGGCCTGTCTAGGTCCGCCACGTATCTTCTTTGAAACGCGCGTGGTCTCGCGCGTTTAGCGATTATTCGGTTTGACAGCATTAATTTGAATGATTAGTATGAATCGGTAAAGCAAACTACGTAGTATATTCAATTTAACAAAATCTTAAGAACTTATCACGACCTGATCTTGTTGAATGATAACATCAAGCGGCGCTGTTAAGTAAGTTATATCCACTGTACAATACTTTTGATATTTTCGAATGGCAGTTCAAACCAGAAGGTCTGCCATGAAATACGATACTACGTGACTGCGTCCTCAACGAATATCATACGTACTACACATGTTAGTTTTACGATGAAAGTAATGTCAACATTCGACACGATAGCTGTCATTTGACGTTTCGGAGTAAGGTATCCATAAATACTTATGTCTAATCACGGTATTCGATCGTTGCTTCGTATTTCGTGGTAGATTTTCCGGATTAGAACTATCGATATACACTAAGATTCGCGCCACCACGCGCGCGGCCCGATTGGTCCCGGACTCGCCCGTGGCTTGAGCTCGCCCGTTGAAATCGGCTCGGCGCGAGCGGCCTTGGAAGATTAGGTCCCAAGATACAAGTTTAAAAAATTGTACCGTACATATATATATTCGCCAATATTTGAAAATGAAGTATTATTTGTAAATAATTATAATTAATTTAAGTTTATTTATGCGTTTCCATATTTATTATAGTGCATCAACCGTCACATGTTGTTTTACTAAAGGTATTGTAACGTGCTTCAATACATATATATAGAGGCACATCTTAAATGTAGATTTTTTTAAGAAAAATATACCATGTTGGCAAATGTTGAATGGGATATATATTTATTATTTATCATATTTTTCCATAGGTTATTATATATTTACTGTACTACTTGTGTACATATCCATATGCACGCGATTGTACA
This sequence comes from Hyposmocoma kahamanoa, assembly GCF_003589595.1. Classification (NCBI taxonomy): domain Eukaryota; kingdom Metazoa; phylum Arthropoda; class Insecta; order Lepidoptera; family Cosmopterigidae; genus Hyposmocoma; species Hyposmocoma kahamanoa. Next base: position 12,149 of record NW_020653629.1, on the reverse strand, counting down.
TATCCAGGTATTTTTAAGTCTCTTTTTCCGTTCTTACAACCCGTTTGTTTTGTTAGAGGAAATGGTGTTTAGGAAAGCTGAGACACGCATCGTCCTGGCCGCTATTAAGCTCTAGATTTATGTGCGTGAAGGTGACTGATCCGTACAAATGGTACACTGCAATACGAGGATTATATTACAATAATAAAGAAACTTATAATTTATAAAACGCATCTCCATCTCCATAAAAAACAGTCACAGTTTGACTAATAATATCTAGTTCGCATAAACAATATTATATGCACAGATATGTTTATATATTGCTAAAGTACATAAGCCTAGTATCGATTTATTTACTTAATTTAATTGTCTCTATGACATTGGAAATAAAGTAGGTGGCCCGCGGCTCTCGCCGGGTCATAAGTCGAGCCTGCAACGATCAGCTTGCGAGTCACGACGGGACGGTTTATTTCAACTTCTCAACTTCTCCGAGCGTTCGAATGGGGCATAATTTTCATAAGAAACGCGCCGACACAAAAATTAGATTCATCAACCTTCCGAGAACATTTGTTCGAAACAGGGAAAGCCATGGCTGACAATTCGATTTGACTTCGTAACGAGTGCGTGAACAATAAATATCTTACTAACTTTTGCTAGCCATTTATTATGTAATACATAAGAACTTACACCCTCGATCACTGGGAATAACTTCAAAGGATCCGCAACGAACCATAATTATTCCATCGTCGTTCTTTTTCATTATCCGCTTACACTTGGAAATAACCATAAAATACTCGACCATCTTCGTGTCGGAATAATTCTGTAATCCCTTCTAACTGAGCAATTTTTTTCTCGTATTTTTAAACATTTGGAGTTGCTTAACGTGTCTTCATCAACGTTTAATATACGTAATATATGAGGTCGTTTGTAATTTTTTATTGCTTGCAATTCTCGCTTTTTGAAGCATTCGTTTCAGTTTCAACATTTTCAGTAAGATTGTATCTTTTTTGTAGATAGTAATAAGAGATGTGCGTGGAAAAATGTGGAATTATTTTCATTTTTTTTGTATCCGGGAGTGGAAACGAAGCATTGAATACAATATGGCGTTTGGGACACAAACATAATATACTTATCTCACGTAAAACCAGAAAGTTTTATTCAAACAAATAATATAGGTTTCCATCGGCGGAAGCACCTGGGCGGCACTACGATCGGTGTGTCCCCGGGGAAATAAAAACTTTGTCTCACGTCGCTTGTCCTAAAGCCTTCTTACAGTCTCCGAGCCCCGCGACACGATCACCGATTTGCTACCGACGTACAGTTTATGGCTTTGATTCTCAACGACACTACGTTTACGATATTGTTTCGTATTACTGCTGCGTAAAGCGAGAGTGTAAAACGTTGACGAAACTCTGCCCGGCGAATTGCATAGCTAGGAAAGTATCTCTTTTATCTTGCTTCCGAAGCCATGTAACCTACTGAAACTATGTATGGCGAGTGTCTAACGTTGCAAAGTTTCATAAATACCTTCAAAGCTTCTAAGAAATTTGATTGGCTTTTATAGATTTCTCGTTCTGACGTCGAATTTCTCGAAATGACTTAGCTAATATTACTAGTGTTGAAAGTTTCCGACGTCTTGAACTCAATAACTGCTCGGATCTCAGCAGGAATTTTTAAATTAATTCAAAGGAAAAATAAAATTAACGAAGTCGGTGAAGATTGAATTATGCCATAGTAATTTGTGTCAAGAAAGTTTGAATGTAGATTACGGTATCAAGTTGCTTTTCAAAGTAGACGATAATGCAGTTAAGGCTACTACAAAGAGCGTAAATCATGTTTATTTTTTACTCGAAATGTAAATGAATAATATGGTTTCTTGGACATCTGTGGACTAACGGTTGTGAATTCTTTTTCATCTCATAGATAGGAGATTTATAAAATGTTTGAATAAACATTTGCCTTTCTTGCCCTTTTGCACTTATAAAAGGGGTTTGGAAACTCTACCCTAAACTTATTTAAACTTTTACTCTAGAAAATCCTTTTCGCAAGCAGTTAAAATGTAGAATAGAATATGTATTAGAGAGCGGGGATAGGGTGGTAACGAGGATTTGGTTTGCAGGTAAACAGGAGATCGATACGAGAAGTATAAGCGCTGAATGTGGAGGAATATTGCATTCTTATAAGTAATACGTGAGATTTTCTGCACCTATAAATACGTTTTTGCTTTTAAAAACTTTAAATTGAATATTTGACAGATTCAGCGAATCAAAGGATCACGCTTTCTACAATTAGGTCATGTTGATGTGTCACGAAACTACTTAAACAAAGTTAGACTAGTTTCGTACATCTGACTGTATGGTAGAGTGCTTTTCAAAATTTATAAGCCTGACATGGACCAACGAATAGTTACTAAAGACATGATAAGGGTGGACTTAAACATTTTCCAATAACGTCTATAGTATCAGCTTTTCACTTTTCAAAGGTTCCAAAGTCAAAGATGGCCGCGAGGTATTCCTTAGATCAGCTTTACCAATTTTAACTTCCGCGGGTAGGTAGCGGTTAAAGAATTAACTTGCTTTGACGGACTCATCAAAATTTGTTAAGCTTTCAAAGGATTTCGAGTACTTTGTTAGTTTTATTTTGAAGACGCTTTCCTTGGTTAATTTTTGCTCTTTGGGTTATGGTAATTAGTTAAATGTCTATTCGGAAAGGGTAGTATGGTTTTAAGATAGGGATAAATTACGGTGAAAGTATATCAGTTAAGTTAAATTACGGTAATAATAACTTACCCTGTAGTAGTAAACTTACCCTGTTTTATTTCAGAAACCAAGAAAAAATCTTTTTATGGTTTCCAAGTAACGGGAAGACAATCCGTGCGCCTGGCAGTAAGCGCCTCGCTTGTCTATAACAGTTGCAGTGCAACTCAGAGCTGTAAATTGCAAAGATCTAAGGCAACCTGCCACTGTGCTCGTCACCCTGAGACATAAGGTGAAAACTCACATGTGCATGTAATTTCATCAGCACCCTTCAGAACCGAAACGCAGTAATGCTCACATTATTGCTTGGCGGTAGAAATACGTAAGGTAGTATTTCCCTGGATGAACTCTTTCACAAGGAGCTCTACTGAAAAAAAGTACCTTGCAAAATAAAAACTAAGCACAAATTATAATTACTGTAAAAAGAAAGAAAGAATAAAGCAGATCATTGGCACGGGAGAGTGCGCGTGTGTCATTGTTTAGAGATCTCGGAATGCCGCGCCGGAGTCAATATGCGGAACATTTCCTATTACACGCCCACTTCTTCTCGGGAACCGGCACATCTTTATAGAGTTCATAATACCATCAGCAGTCTGTAATAATCGTGTGATGTTATTGGAAGGTATATAAAGGAAATAAGGAATTAAGTAAATGTTACGTAAATTTTGCTTTTACAAAATTTATTTGGGTCACCAAATTGTGGACACTATAGTAAATAAAAATAAATAAATTTAAGTAATTTAATAAAAAAACAAAATAAATAAATTGTATATCTTATGAAAAATAATATTTTTTATTAAGAATTATTACTACGTTGATTCATTATTAAACAGCGTTAATTAAATAAAAATTAATAAAAATAAAAAGTCAGTTTTTAATCGATGGGATAATGAGTCAGTTCATCGGTTTGCCCCACTAGACCGAGGTGCATCGCAGTAATTTTGTTCATTCGGTTTCTGGCACTGTATGTGCGTACATAGGGCGCACTATAAGTTTCCGGAACTGGCCACTTACATAAACTATATTTAAAAAGTAATTACAACATTTGAAAAAGGAACTCTTTGTTTGTAGAATACAGTTTGTTTCATCTGACTGTCACTTGTTTTCAGATTGTGGCGTCATTTTAGAAATTGGTTGTCTACATCACCATGGATTTAACTCGTGAAAATTTCCGTAGTAAGATTTTATACGATTTTAAGTGTAATTTAGCAGCTCAGCGGAGCTTTGCTCGCCTTCAAACTGCTTTTGGCGATAAAGCACCATGCAAGACGACTATTTATAGCTGCTTTACAGACTTCAAACGCGGTCGTTTGAATCTCAGTGACGAATTTCGTGATGGTCGCCCACTGCTGTGAATAACAAAAACATCGATGCTGTGCGCCGTATGATCAAAACAGACAGGCATGTGTTATTCCATGAGATTCGGGCTTCTTTAGGCATAGGCATGAGTTAAATACAATCAATACTACACAAACATTCGGATGTGAAAAAGCTGTGCTCTCGATGGATCCCACACAATTTCAGTGAGGTTCAGAAAACGGATCGCGTCACTTGGTGCAATGTCATGCTTACCAGATTCAACGAAGGGACGTCAAATTTGGTATGGGCCGTAGTAACAGGTGACACAACATGGATTTATAGTTACGATCCCAAAACAAAGCAGTAATTCAGCGTATGGGATTTTCGAGATGAGCCGAAACCAACCAAAGTGGCGCGCGTGCAAAATGCTTCTAAGCGGATGATTGCTTCTTTTTTTAACAAAACTGGACTATGTGGCTACTGTTGCTTTGGAGAATCGTTGTACCGTGAATAGTAATTGGTACACGACCATTTGTTTGTCGGAAGTTATTAACAAACTCCGTAAAAATAACCGTAAACGCTGTATCATCTTGCACCACGATAATGCCAGTTCTCACATGGGCAGACAGACAAATGAATTTTTAAGGTGAACAACGTTGATCTTATGAGCCATCCCGCGTACAGTCCCGACCTTCCTGGCAACTTGTGACTTTTATTTATTTCTAAAAATTAAGAACCAGTTACGCGGTCAACGATTTTCATCACCTGAAGAGGCTGTCTAAGGGGATGAAAAATATGTTTCAGAGACTGTCACGGAGGAGTGGCATAAATGTTTTCAAAATTGGTTCATTCGTATGAAGGGCATTAACGCTAACGGAGAATATTTTGAGAAACAATAAATTCATTTCTGACCATTTATAGTATTTTTTCTTATTAATTCCGGAAACTTATAGTGTGCCCCACGTATATTATAAAAAGTAGAACCTGTTAATAAACGAACCGGAAAAAAGGTTTATGATCTATGAGACGTCACTTTGGCAGTGATAGCTATTTGTTTAAATTTTGGTACTTCGATTTCGTCTCAAAGTATAGAAAGGTAACAATATTCATACTGTTTGTGATACTGGTTACCACCACCAGTTCAGAATTTGTTTTGAAAATTATTACGTAACAATTATGTTCAGTAGAGAATAAGTTGTTTATATTCTTTATTTTTTTAACCGACTTTAAAAAAGGAAGATGTTCTCAATTCGACTGTATTTTCTTTAACCGATTTCAGAAAAAGGAGTAGGGTCACAATTCGACTGTATTTTTTATATGCATGTTATGCGATTAATTCGGCATTTGTGAACCGATTTCGTGATTCTTTTGTAATGGAAAGAGGGTACCTCAGAAATTTGAAGAAAATATTCCACCTCTATGGGTAGTAAACTAGGGTATGAATCCGGTTTCGCGCACTTTTCGGTAACCGATTTCAATAAAACTTGGCAAATAGATGTATAATGTGTTAACTGCTTCCGTGACCGAATGGTTAACATACCGGATTGCTACGCAGCTTGTGGTAGTCTATGTGTGTGTCCATGGCATTCGCGACCCAGAGTTTCCCTAGTGCGGTAGTGCGGGGCTATCTTGAGTGGGTGCGTTATTATTATTATTTAAAAAATTCCAGAAATGTTTGCAGTCGGTGTTTTTTCATAAAAATATTATAATTTTGGAATCAATTTAAAATTTAAAGAAAGGAACACATTAAGTAATTGTGTGCATTTCATTTGAGCGTTCTATAGAGATAGCCTGTATAAGTCATGTTCATTAGTAAAATTAGGTTCGTTTAGCAACATGAATATTGAAATTTGTGAAGAATGAAATGTTAATAATTTATCAAAAGACAGTAGTTGAAGTAGTAAGGATTATTCCACAGCATATTTGCGTAACAAAACTCTATGGGAAGATCTGTTTAGGCTCTCTTTCTCTACTCTTTCAGGCTACTCCCATGACAAAGACAAATAAATATTCATTTCATACCTCAGGTAGACTTCACAGCCTTCCCCTTGCAATGATAATGATTCACATTTTTCGCCTCAGCGAATTTTAATAAATATTGGAAACTATAAAATGTGAATAAATTTTATCATTTACCATTATAGCGTTTACAAATACCTTTAGAGTTACTCGTTCTTCCCTGGGAATCTTTGGCGATTTGAAGTGCAATTTATTTATCTATGGAATAAAGATAATTCGAATTATGTACTTAGCTTACAATGTCAATAAATTTAATTTGATACACGTAGTTCATGTTATAATTATTTCATATTTTCCTTTGTCAGACCTGTTTTTCTCTGTCAGACTTTAATTGCAACTCTAAAAATTCGCGGCCATATTTTTATTCCAACACAATTTGCAATGGAAGTGACACGCAGAGACAAGAACAAGGCGAGGTCAGTCGGTGGCAGGTTGGGAGGCGAAATTACTTGCAAATTTCATTTGCCAACTAGGCGGCCACGCGTCAAAACAAGAGCTGGCTGCTTTAGAACTACCTCCATTCTTTTATATTGATTATATACTAGCTGAACAGCATTGTCTCGGTTGCGTTTACAACCAAGGTGTCGTAGCATTTTAGCAGTGTAAAGATTGAGGTTGTCTTCGTCGTAGCAGTATGCTACGGCGTAGAAGCTTAGGCTTTTTAAGATTCATAGTACTTTACATTGATTTTGACTATTAAGATATTAGGCTTTTTCGGAGAGTTAAGTGAATGAATTAAGTGAATAAAGAATATATTTTCAATATACGACTATATTAGACTTAGTTTAAACTTGCACTATTGCTTAGATAACTTAAAATCATATTGTATTAAATGTCACGATTTTGACGTCATAGCCTCGTTGAAACACGCAATGCTAAAGCAAGAAAGTAATGAACCCAGTGGTGTGTCAAATATACGCAGCATAATACAAAATAAACATGTTAAATAAGTTTGTGTTATTAGAGGCATGATTACCATCGGCGCGCCCGATTGGTATGTAAGTTACAGACGCGATCGCGAACTTAGCTCATTACCAGACCCACGCCGTGGGAATGACAATGCTACGAATTTTTACCTCATCCGTGTCCACGCTCAGTATCCGACAAGGATGTCACAACATTTTTTATTTATTTTTGGAAGAGTTAAAGCGAATTTTTAACAATAAGTATATTTTGATTAACAGGTGAAAATACTACTTACAAATCTCCACAAGTAGTACAAAAAATAAGTTATTAAGTTTTTAGTCAGCAGAAACTGAAACATTAATGTTGAAATATAAACAACATAATATTACTTTACACATTGAGAACAGGTACCTATACTTGCCAATACAGGGGAGAAAAAAGAAGGAAAATATTGGACCCAACGAACAACATGCATATCTTAAAGACAGGAAACAAAATAATGAGAGATAGACAATTATATCTAAAGTATTGCTTAGTAAACGTTCGTCGAGCCTATACTGGTACTGAACAGATCTATGTCAATAGACGATTGACTGTACTCCTTAATTGCTCTGATAAAAAATGATTTTTTACCTGTAATTGGGTTTCGCCCCTTCTACTTCTTAAGTTATTTGTTCGAAGAATAGATTAAACAAATGTTTACTATCAAATGAATGTTATATCTTTCTCAAAAAATGTTGTTTTTCTATTATTGTTAGTCAGCAGTTAAAAAGATATGTCAATAAACATCATGTAGATAGAAAGTTATAAATCCAGGAGATTGACAACAGTGTCTCACCATGATGGGCAAAACATTTGTGGGTAATGCAATACAATACAATAAGTAGACTATTACAGACCTTACTTATTTCTGCCGCCAAGCAGTAATGTGAGCAACACTGAGTTTCAGTTTTGAAGGGTTAAAACGCTGGTAAAAGGCAGTGCCCCTCAGATCTTTGCGATTTAAAACTCTGAGTGGCACTCCAACTGCTATGGACACGCGTGTCGCTTTCCACCAGGCGCCCGAATTGTTCGTCCTTTCACTTAGTATCATAAAAAGAAAATGGAGTCAATTTCTTTGTTGTGGAGTGTTTCTTATTTACTATTATTTTTATTCACTTGTAATTATTATTGTATTTGATGCAATGCAAATATCTAAAGTTGCATTCATAAGATCTTAAGTGTGTACATCCCTATCGCTTATGAGGTGTTCGTAAACTGAGAGGTTAGAATGGTTCCGCTATCGTATATTGAATTTTTCGACGCTGCCAGCCGGTTAACCAGAGACGATATTTTGTTTCCCCCACTCGGTTAAACAGAACGGGGGTGTATTTTTAAACTACATGTATATAAAAAAAATATATAATAGAATTACCCGTGATAATTTATAATCATCTACAAGTGATTATTTTTCAATAGATACAATAACAAGTTTGAGGGATAAAGCCGTGAAATTTGTAGCAAGACATAACTACATTTGTTTATAAGAAAGTTGCTTAATTTTATCTTCGAATGATTAATGTAATATTAATATTGTTTGTAGAAACTTATGGATACATATCGACAGTGCTGATGGTATACTTTCACTTGCATTAAGAATGATAGAGTCGTATGCGTTGTTAGTCGAGTGATTCGCACATCGACTTTCAGTGTTCAAAATACGTGGCTAAAGCAAGAGGAACAAAAATTGGTGGCAGCGCGGCTGGCTATGAATATTTAACGAAATATGCAGACATGGTGGTCAGTATTTGGTGGATGACTTATTAAAAATACCCACAATGATCAAGAACTTCTATGTTTTTCTGTCTATCTGTCTTAATTATAACTGTTAAGAGATATCGACTGTAACTATGTAATAATAAAACTAATAATGTGCCAGGCATATGCATTGTCTGGTGTCAAACTAGGGACTTCTCGTTATTATGAGAGCCAGAACAAAGTCACTCTGGGGAACTTCCTAAAAGCCACAAAACGGACCAGAACCAATTTCGAAAAATTCACTTCCAAAATGGTTCTACTGGGAATCGAACCAGGCACTTCCGTTTTCAGCACCCACAGTGTAAACCGTTAGACCGCCGAGGTCGTTGAATGTTTTATGTTATTTGAACTACTGCGCATGTAAATCTGAAAGTTATAAAGTTCTTACTTGTTTATTTAATTTCGAAGTTCTAAATCACTAGAATGCTTTCAGTCTTTATTTACCTATTCAAAATCAGAAAGTCAAAACCAGACTATTGTAAGACTTATCGCATGAAGGATGATATGAATAATTTATGCGCGCGCCGCCGAGACCACTAAAGTGTTTATTGTGTTAGAATAGTTACTGGTTCGCGTCGCATCACAACCGCACTCTCATGTGCAATAAAATATCTAGATTTTTCCATTCAATCTCCTGAGGTATGTCTATGAAACCTCTTCACAAAAAGACATAACAACCTAAACCTTTCCGGGAAAATAGCATTATATTGCACGGGTGCAAGTTCAATTGTGAACGGTTTTTGGAAATCGTTCGTTTACTACTGCTCCAAGCAGAAAGTCGTGAAGGTAAGGAGTTATGCGAGTGCATTAGAAGAAGGCATTTAGTATCAAAGGTTAAGGGGATAAGGTCGACCACCGTTTGCCCGTGAGAGAATTGAGCAAAGGCGGCAGTAAATAACAAGCGGGATCGGATTATATCGATAAGATCGTAAAATGAAACAAGGAGTGCCTCGGCGGGACGTTTTCTTTTTGAATATGTTACGGGCACGTTACCCACGTACAAATGTAAAATGTGAAAGTTTGACTTGGCTCATTTCCTTATCTTCGGTTGGGATACGAGGTATAAAATTAATGTGTCAAGGAAAGTATCTTTGCTTTTCTAAAAGATATTAGTAGGCGTTTATTGTGTGTAACTTTGGTTCGAATATACTTCTGAAGAAACACATTTTGTTCACACGTAGAGACTAGTCTATGGAGTACTTAGCCAAAGTGTGTTGTGTAAAGATAACGCGCTTTTTGCAGGCCAGCAGCATATGGGCGGCAGTGACGTAGTACCCCGGCTCAGGCGAGTGCTTCCTGTGCAATCTTATTTTTCCGAGGGTTGGGGGCTGTCTGGCGCTCTGCCGGCGGCTTATTGCCTACGTGCCATCGGTCCGGCCGCGCGCCCGTCATATTATTCTATCGAGCGGCTATCGGTGCGCCCACACGCCCCATATTAGTATACCCGGCGATGCGGCTTGCTGCCTTCTTCAGATATTGCTCCGGATCGTAAATAAAACTGCCAACACGCAGGAAACTGCTCGCACTACTCCTGTAAAGCTCCACTTATCATCCTAAGTATACTTAGGACGAGAAAATAGGCTCATGACTAAATACGGTTGAGATAGGATAGATCCTTTTTCATAAATTAATATTAGTGGAACGAGAGGCGTATTAATTATCTTCATGCTGTTACTTCGAAGTTAAGGTTGTAGGCGTCTAACATTTATGGCAAAACTTGTGTCACAATTACGCAAACAATAACGTAATAAGGACGGCCGCAGTCGCCTTTATTGTCGTTGGCAAATGTCGCCACGGAGAGTTGTCTGAAAAAGTGAAAGTTTTTATCTGTGTCGGTCCCAGGCCGCCCGTTTTCATTTCCACGGAGCCACAGTTGATCGCAATCGAGCGATGTAGGGTTGAACCTCGTGCACTTAGCCGCGGATAATTGCTGATCTTCCGATACGTACCTGAGCGATACGAGTATGCGATTTGGGGAAGATTATTTCTTTTGTTGGGAAATGAACTCCACCTTTTTTCGTTTTACTTTTTTATTACCTTTGGCTTCGAGGAAATGGAACGTATGAGTATTTTGGTGATAGCTTTTCTTTCTGAGTTATTTAAGAGTTCACAATGTTACGTGTTGGTTGTTTTAGTGATAAACATTAAGACGTCACCTTCGCGTGTTATTACTGGATTGTTAAGAAAAAACAAACAACCCTGTTCTTAAGCAATGGCGAACAAAGAAAAAAGGTAAACACTCAAGGGGGTGATACATCAAAGAATTATATGACTCAAGTCGTGGGGAGTTCACAATAAGCGAGATGCGACTCCTTGCTGTGATGTCGTACTCGTGTCCCTTTACAGAGTGACAAATATGAGTTGTAGACATTCTACAATGTGAAAAATAATCCAAATTTATTATGATTTTAAAGTAAGCTTAGTCTACTATTATATAAATGATGAAATTCTTATTCCCGACTGAAATTTATTGTATTGGGTAGAGGAAATTCTTACGAAAAAAAATTTAGATTACATTTTTTATTGGACGGGACTTTTGGTGTACTTTGCCACTATTTTGTGTTTGAATTTAGTAGCAGTAGAGCTCCTTGTGAAATAGTAAGTTCAGGGTAGTACTGCCACCTTACTTATGTCTGCTGTCAAACAGTAATGTCAGCATTACAGTGTTCCGGTTTTGAAGGGTTAAGGCTGTTGGTGAAATTACAGACGTGGGACTTGTCAACTTATGTCCCAGGTAGACGAGCGCAGTGATAGTGCCCCTCAGATCTTTGAAATTTAAAGCTCTCAGTGGCACTGGAACTATTATGGACAGGCGTGTAGCTTACCATCAGGCGCCATCACTTGATGTTATAAAAAGAATTCGTTTGGATTTTGTAACTATTGTTGTTTATGTAAGTGTTCATTGCGATTGTGTTTATTATAGCAGAGGCATAATGAATTATTTACTTTTTAGAGACGTACAGTAAGGAATTGATTTTGTTTTTCGATCAGAGTAGGTTGCAATGTACGACCTCTGTACGATCTCTCAAATTACGAAAGGAGCCTCCATTTCCCATTCCTTTCCAGTACGTCGATTTGTGGGAACAAATCTGAATCTGATCCCCAAAACTGATCCAACGCCAATTTAAAATTGTTGAGGGGATCCTCAATGTATTTGTAAGATAAGTAATTCTTCTACTTCTTAATCTGCCGCTTCTCTACGAAGGTTGGCGACCATCATGGCTATTCTCATTTCTGAAGCTGCCGCTCAAAAGATAAGTACAGTCAAGAGAAAAAGAAGTTTTGAAATTAAATATTAATGTATTGTGGAACGATCAAATGTTACAATTATCAAAAAAAATATTTTTTTTTCGTGACATGTCATTAATATTGCTTATTGCAAATCACAAGTAA
>NW_020653628.1:0-29364 GCF_003589595.1 Hyposmocoma kahamanoa | reverse complement strand
TTGTCAACCCGATCAAAGGCCTTCCAGGAATCGAAGTAAACAACATCACCGGTATGGATAGCTGTGTTTATAATATGACACATAGAGATGACCAGTTCATTTTAGAACATTTTATTAAGGGAAGGCGGGATGGTATCAGATCCAGGAGAGCCATCCGCTTTCATTTTACTAATACGTCGTCTTATGTTGTGATGGTTAAGTTGAAAAATATTTATACAAGTACTATTCAGTTGATTGGTTGTACCCGTAGTTGATAATACTTTATTAGAATTTAAAATAAACACACTAGAGAAAAACCGAGCAAAGGCCTCAGCCGCCTGAACCTGTCTATAAGTCACCCCATCACGCGATATCTCCGGTTCAAATGTACGCTGGGCGCACTGTAAGTTTCCGGAAGGAATAAGAAAAAATACTATAAATGGTCAGAAATGAATTTATTGTTTCTCAAAATATTCTCCGTCGGCGTCAATGCACTTTTTCATACGAATGAACTAATTTTGTATATATTTATGCCACTCCTCCGTGACCATCTCTGAAACATATTTTTCATACTCTTCGACAACGTCTTCAGGTGATGAAAATCGCTCACCGCGTAACTGGTTCTTAATTTTTGGAAATAAATAAAAGTCGCAAGGTGCCAGGTCGGGACTGTACGCGGGATGGCTCATAAGGTCAACGTTGTTCACCTTTAAAAATTCATTTGTCTCTCTGGCCGTGTGAGAACTGGTATTATCGTGGTGCAAGATGATATGACGTTTACGTTACGTACAGTTACTTTTACGGAGTTTGTCAATAACTTCCGGCAAACAAATGATCATGTACCAATCACTATTCACGCTACGACGATTCTCCAAAGCAACAGTAGCCACGTGTCCAGTTTTATTAAAAATAGAAGCAATCATTCGCTTAGAGGCACTTTACACGCGCGCCACTTTGGTTGGTTTCGGCTCATCTCGAAAGACTCATACGCTCGATTGCTGTTTTGTTTTGGAATCTTAACTATAAATCCATGTTTCGTCACCTGTCACACACCAAATTTGACGCCCCTTCGTTGAATCTGGTAAGCATGGCATTACACCAAGTGACGCGATCCGTTTTTTAAACCTCAGTCAAATTGTGTGGAATCCACTGAGAGCACGGCTTTTTCACACCCAAATGTTTGTGTAGTATTGATTGTATTTGACTCATGCCATTCTTAAAGTTGCCCAAATCTTATGGTATGTCACAAGCGGGTCTGTTTTGATTATACGGTACACAGCATCGATGTTTTTGTTGTTCACAGCAGTGGACGGATAACCATCATGAAATTCGTCACTGAGATTCACACGACTGCGTTTAAATTCTGCAAACTATCTATAAATAGTCTTCTTGCGTGGTGCTATGTCACCAAAAAGCAGTTTGATGCCGAGCGAAGGTCGGCTGAGCTGTTAAATTACACTTAAAGTCGTAGAAAATCATACTACGAAAATTTTCACGAGTTAAATGCGTCGTGATGTAGACAACCAATTTCTAAAATGACGCCACATAGTAAAAACAAGTGACAGTCAGATGAAACAAACTGTATTCTACAGCCAAAAGTGCCATTTTCAAAGGTTGTAATTACTTTTTAAATACTGTTTATGTAAGTGGACAGTTCCGGACACTTATAGTGCGTCCTATGTAGGTTTACCCCTAAGACCTGAAACGTATTGTCAGAATTGTTGTGGCTTGTGTTTTAAGTTACTCTCAATACGTTCCATATTAAACTTATACGCCTCATCAATGCGCTTTTTAAGACTAACTCTAATGTCCGAATACGATTTTCCAATATCATTTGACTTTTTTCGTTTCCAAGTACGGTGGAGTTGTGTTTTCCATTTGATATCTGGGTATTTATTATTGATATAATATTGCGGCCGAACCATGCAGGATAGCGATTACTGGATTTGTTCGATCTCAATTTCTTAGGCACTCCAGAATCAAATATCTTGAAAATAATTTCATAAAACTTGTTTGTGGCGGTGTTAACATCTTTAGCGTTTGTGACAGTTTCCCAGTGAGTCCTTGAAAGTAACTTTGCAATAAGAATTATCAGTCTTAGAAAATTTCCAATCCCAGCATCACATAAATTACTTAGTCTGACTTTTTTGTGGAGTAAGTACGTACTGCAATTTTAATATCTAATGGAGGATGACATGAATCAAGAGGTATGATACCTTTTAATTGCGATACGTTGACCTTAGTTACATCAACGCACTCCTGAACCAAAACAATATCCGATTTACTTCCACGCTTATTGAAAATGTCATTTATCTCTTTCAAACCACAATACGATGAAAATAGCATTAATAGTTATTTACATTAACAGAGGCACTATTTAAATTTATATCACGTAAAATTATAACATTAATTAAATTGTAAAAAAATGTTAAAAAAAACAAAAACATAAATTAATTTAAATATAAAACTTTCTACTTTACAATTGAAATAAATATTATCAGTAGCACTAAAACTTGTACACACAGACAAAGACAATCTCATTATATATGGAAAATGATGCCCACAAATCTTTCACCGTGAGCAGTCTCAAGATCTTTACGACATTATAGGGTGATACCATTGCGTGCTGCAAGTAACACACCACCCCCTGATGAGTCACGATCACGTCGTTGAATACTCCATCCGCCACATGAGATTTCATTATCCACGATTGACCCGTTTAAAAATGTTTCAGTGACTCCCACTACATCATGTTCCATTAGCATCAGATTGGTTTTCCAGACTTTCAGTTTAGTCCTTATTCCACAAACATTCTGATAATTAAGGTCCATCAAGGTCAAGGGCTACTTGCTTACGAGGCATTTTATTTCCTGTAGACGGCCTAATGGTAGCGTTCCTGTTGAGAGTGTATTCTTAGCAAACGACATAACGTCCAGGACTTAAAACACGTACATTAATTGGCCATATTTCAGGTGAGACACATTTTCATAAAATTCTTCAGGGATTGTTATTTTGTATTACTTGTAACCGCGGGCTTTAAGTTCCTTAATGGAGCATTATGTACTAGGATAAAGACACTGCAGATAACAAAGAATATCCCCAGCTTCAGACTCCATGTTCCATAGGTGAATGCTTTTACGAGATTCCATGGCTTTTAAAATAAGGTGATCAGTGTACTGTGTTGAAATAACCTTTGTCAAATGCAATAAGTACTTACATATTGTTTTAACCGACTTCAAAAAAGGAGGAAGTTCTCAATTCGACTGTATGTTCTTTTTTTTTGTATGTATGTTACGCAATAACTCCGGTATTTGTGAATCGATTTTCATGATTATTTTGTTGTTGGAAAGGGGGTACTTCCATAGTGGTCCCATTTCATTTTCAAGAAAATCATCCACCTCACGCATGAAAATTCATTCTTATAAATGGCGCCTACCTTTAATTTAGGAGCAATTACTTTAATGGTTGATTTTGCTATTTCTCCAATTCAAGGCGTTTTTCTCTCAATATACTTTGAGTAGTGTCGTAGTGAGAACCTATTTTTATTATCTCCTATTTATATTTCAGTATCAAGTCCTGTATAGTGGCGAACTAGGGGATATTTCAATAAAACTTATTTGATACGGATTGGTATCTTGGTTATAGAGACTGATTATGAAATAGACTTCAAATGCTGAACAATTCTGAAATTGAGACACTCTTAGTCAAACGTCTACAAACACAACATTAAACACGTCTAGTACTAGTAGTAGCGCGTGAGACGACACACGCTATGCAACGCGAGTGCACCGCGAGATTATGCAAATGTGTGCGTCCTTAAACGTTGTAGTTACCATATTTGTCTTATTATACTCTGCTAGAACGGTGAGAAGGAATAGAGAGCTTAAGGCGTATCACCGGAGGAGAAGCGGGAAAAACGGTTTTGCTAGATCAAATATTTTAGGTTACTATTAAAGAACATTCTACAAAAATCATACGATAGGCCTAAGGATATTGTCTAAAGAATGTGCTAATTCTTACACGAAAGTACTTACTTTACTCGATTATATAAAATCTCGAAAACAGACTAAAACAAAATTTAAAACGAATTATTTAAAAATAAAATATCTAACTACGCACATAATTTTCATATGGAGATATTTCTCTTTGAATAGTACAGAGAACCTGCTAAGTTTTGGTTTTGAACTGAAGCCTTGTAGTAATTAAATTCACATTTATCCCAAAACTTGAAAATTGCCAGCGGTTCAACGACACACCACCCGCTATCCCTTCAGTCGCCATCGGGCGCTTGTCAACGTTGAATGCGTATGAAATTATCTCCGCTTGTTCTTATTTTATTTATATTAATTATAAGCGAGCGGGTTGAGAGACGCGAAGATAATTGAATTATATAAGAATTTACCGACCAAATCAATTGAAAGATTTGAAGAAATGTGATCATGTATACTTGAAAGCTGCGAAAATACAAATCTTCGTGTTATACTTAGATACAGACAAAGTCACAAAAAGGAGACATTCGTGCTATTATTTGTTCCTGTGTTCGATTTAAAAATATGGAGTATTAAAAAGTCAACATTTGCATATACTTATTTATTTTAAAAAGTAAATAAACAAACACATTATTTGAAATTGAAAATGTACAATGTTAACAAAAAAAAAAACAGTTTTACGTTGTGTATATATATTATATATATTTTTCAAATTTGCAGTTATTGTACCATCTGTTGGCGGATTCAGCATTCCATTGTCTCGTCCATATTTTATTGTAAGGAATAGAAATAATATCTCATGCGATGTCACATGTACGAACACGTATTGAAGTTTGAAGTATGAACGAATCGTGCTTTGCTTTATATAATATTTTCCACAAGAACATGTAGAAAACCATTTAATTTGAAACTTTGGATCGTAGACAAATGTGTGGTACGTGGTAAGACAAATTAAGGCGTGCGCGATTTCAACGTGAGCCTACATTTTAGGAGTTCTCGCGTCCCGCAACCCGAGTGCTGAGAATTAATATAAATAAAATAAGAACAGGCTAAGAAAATTTGAGACAGATCCGTTGTAGACAAGCACCCAATGATAACTGACAGCGCCCGGCGCGGCTTGTCGTTAGACCGTTGTGCAATTTTGTAGTTTTAGGATAAAGTGAATTTAATAACTACAGGGCTTCAGTTGAAAATCAAAATTTAGCAATAAATAAAAGGTTCTCTGTGGTACTTAAGGAGCCATGTAAATCTCCATATAAAAAATCAAATTTTTGTTCCTACATAATTAGTTTTAAACTTTTATTTTAGCCTGTTTTCAGGATTTTATATAATCGAGTAAACTACATCCTACCGTGTAGCAAATCAACCAAGTCACACATCATCCAAGGAAGTACTGTCACCGTACCTATTTCAGCCACCAAGCAGTAATGTAAGTATTGCTGCGTTCCGGTTTAGAAGGGCAGGTCAGTTGTCCTCCGACTTGCCCCCCAGATGAGTGAGGTCGTCCAATGCAGGCTTCGGAGTCCCTGCCCAGACCCCGCTGGCCTCACTAGGGGATCAGGTGCGCGTCCGCCGCGTCCTCGCGCACCCGCTCCGCAGCCTCCTTTTGCGACATAACCTCTCCGCAAAAGGAGGCCACCGCCTGTCAGGACTCCTCGCTACCGAGAATGGCGGCAACCACGCCCGGCAGCGAGAGGTCCCGCCCTATTGTCCCCGTCAGGGTACGGCGCTGCTCATCCCACCGGCTGCACACCTCTAGGGTGTGCTGCGCGATGTCATCCGCAGCGCTGCTGTCGTGTCACGACGAGGACTGTTCCCTCCTCGCCACCTTGTGCAGGTAGTGACCGAAGCAGCCGTGTCCGGTCAGCATCTGCACAAGGTGGTACGACAGTGGCCCGTGGGACCGGCTCACCCACTCTACGAGGACTGGACGGATCGCTCCCTATGGTACGAGCTCCATAGGGGGATCCGCCAAGCCCTCTTTCCACCGGAAAACTCGGCGCACTCTTTCCGCATGCGTTGCGCCGCAAAGCGGGGCTCACACTAGCAATGACCCTACGATCTTTGCGATTTGAAGCTCTGTTATGGATGGACGAGTCGCTTACCACCAGGCACACAACTTGTTCGTCCCGTCACCGGATATATAATGGAGGTAGTACGTACGAAGTAATAAGGTGAAAATGAGTTTTATATACCTCCATATTCATATTATATATTTATATATAATATGAATATCGGCGCGTAAAAGGATTTTTTCCACGCTAGCGTGCCTGTAGTTTCCCCAACACCCTTACCCTTCAAAACCGGCTTTTTTCTTCTTTATTCTGGCTTGGCGGCAGAAATAAAGTGAATTTTGTAAATCTTTGGAAACAATTCGTCCAGGGAAGTATTGCCACCTTACCTATTTCTGCCGCCAAGCATTACTGTGTTCTTGCTGCTGAAATTACCGGCACATGGGAATTGTCAACTTATGTCTCAGGGTGACGTTCGCAATTCTTTGCTATTTAAAGTTGTTATGGACAGGCGTGTGGGTTACCATCAGGTGCACGACTTGTTCGTCCCGTCACTTTATATTATAAAAAAAGAAACTCTTCTACTCCTTGCATCGGTTATGTGGCTTATAAGACCCACCCATCGCCATTTTCTCATATAGGGTGCTTGCATATCTTATTACCTACACAATAGATACAGACAATCTCTAAATTCTTATTTTGGTATTCAGAACGCGCTTGGGACTGGTGCGTCTGCTTTCAAATATTCTGACAAAATCAACATGAACACGATCTGTTTGCCCGCCAAACACGAACCATACTGATTTGATTAAATAATTGTATGCACGAGCTTATATTCTGGCAATTTACAATTATAGAAATTGTATAGCATTGCTGTTGACATGTAAACATGTGAATTGTAATTTGATTTAGTAAATCAGTTAATAATTTTGGTATCTCGAGCAAATCATGAAACTTGAAGGGTTTGTAAACGCGAAGACGAGTATTGTTTACAGATAATAAATCTAAATGACACTTTCATATGCATAATGAATACGCGACGACATAATGTAAACTCAAGCCCAAGCTAAACTGTAAATTTTGCCACATATTCTGCATAAATATTGTATTTATATACATTTTTGTCTGGCTGCGGCACCACCACCAATTTATAGAGACGGAAAATATTGCTTATACATTTTATACGTTACAATGTTGTTCTTATTTAAATAAAAGTATGCTTACAAAAGGACTTTTCACTAAAACGCTTTTTAGTTTGAAAGTTACAGGTTCGTTTAGAAACACGTTTGCAACATTGTGTAGACAGCGAAACGTGGGAGTAGGCCATTAAAGGTTTTCATATAAGTAATTTTAATATAATTTTATGAAAATATCGTTTCTTATGCTTCTTTATAATCTACTGCTCGTTCACTACGCTGACCTTCCTGAGAAGAACGAGCAAGAAACTCTAGGGATTGCTCTTTTCAAATGAACTTAAATGCTATGGAATACACTTTGAATCATAATTGTGGCGAATCTAGACTCTAGTTGTCTTTCCATAGTTCTTTATCTAAACATACTCTTCAATTTTGCAATATGACTTTTCAATTAAAATACTTTGAATGTAAGTTTTAAACTTAAGAAATGATAACCTTAATATATTTCTCCGGAATCTTATAGTAAAAACATATACAGTTCCCCATACAAGAATCGTTGACCTTAGTTTAACGAAATCGTGGTACCATGAGTTAGGACATAGTTCTAAGGTTAATATTATGGATATTTTCTTTGTTAATGAAATTATGTATATTTTTACGGGCATACAAAATATTTGAGTAACTGTACTGTGATGCCACAGTCATGATACCAGTCTCCTTAAACTTTTTTCTAAGAGAAACCCGACAACCTAAACGGTATACAGAACGAAACGCTCGTTTTTGCAACACAAATATGGTTTGTATTTCTGCCGCTTTAACCCCACATGAGGATCCTGTAGGACATTATACTATAGAAGTAACTAAAGTAAACTAGTCTAGCAGTAGCAACATCGGTAAGCTCACGTATTCTACGGACTGCGTATGCAGCAAAGCTTTATCTGTTGGCTATACATATATGGAAACCATTGAAGTTCACTATCTAAGGTCACTCTCAAAAAGACAGCTTTATTAACAAGATCTAACTTTTGTTCATTTATTTCTATGATTAGACTAGTCGATTTTACATTAGATAATTCAAATTTAACACACTTTGTCTTCTTGGCATTGAGCAATAAATTGTTAAGATTAAACCAATAAACTACCTTTGAAAGGGTATCGTTAATATTGTCATAGTTAATGTCATGTCTGTCTTTTAAAAAATCAAGGGTGTGTCGTCAGCAAACAATACTATATCGCAAAGGTCCTTATCAAAGAATGGTAAATCATTAATATAAATGAGAAATAGGAACGCTCCAAGTATTGAGCCGAGCTGCGGAACACCCATTTTTACCGGAGAACCCAAGAAAGTCACTCCATTTATGTCTACTTTCTGAATTCTACCGTTAACATATGACGAAACAAGGTCCAACATCTTGCCATTTACTCTGTAATATTCTAGCTTCCTAACAAGAGTAATATGGTCCATACAATCAAATTGTTTGAGAGGTCACAGAAAAACCCAATAGCGTTCTGAGAACGTTTCCCAAGCATTAAATATATGTTTTAGTAGTACTACCCCCGCATCGCTAGTAGATCTACCACTAGTAAACCCATATTGTTCACTATGAAAAATGTGATTCCTACCCAACCGAAATAAGACAGTAATTGACTCAACATAACCTTTTCGAAAGCTGGTAGAACTGAAATAGGCCTATAGTTGCTAGGATCAACTTTCTTACCGCTTTTGCATAAAGGAATAACCTTGCTGTATTTCATCAAATCGAGAAAAATACCTTCGACAACGCACCTATTGACTGCATTAGCTAAATGTGGGGAAATTAGATATATTACTGAGTCTATAACTTTAGTCAATGTGCCCCTGAGATCTTCAGTTTTTTTAAATGTATAGATTTAAAAGCTTTGATGATTTCTTGTGGATTAACATGATGAAAATAACATTATTATACACGTTAACGAATTTATTTGCTTAGGAAACATAGATGACGGGACACTTAGACACATTATAAAAAGTGAAATTGCGGAGTGTTGAACTGAGCAACGCTTACAACTAAAAATTTCAAGCGTGCTTATATGCTTAAGTCAAAAAGCAAACTTTTTAAATTGCTTTTTGTTTAAACGCCCATCTGTACCGATTAGTTCTGTACTTGCTCATCTGTGAATGCTCTACTAGTAGGTACAATAGTTATTTGTATACTGCTGCAAAGTCGTCGTTTGACGCGAGTGCTTGTATTAAAACATGAGCAAGCGAAGCGAAAAATAGAATACTGAAAGCAAATTGTTGAACTATAACAAATCAGTTTAGTTCTTCGACGAAGGAAAATAATTTAATAAACAAAATTAGTTATCGTTGTCAATTTAACGTCAACAATAATAAAAATAAAATATAGCAATAGCAACGGATTGTTTTACATAAATAATGTACGAAAAAATTAGGTGCACCACAATCCATCGTTAAGTTTGAATTTCAAAAATATTTTCCACACTAACGTGCTAAAAACGCTTTTGCATGCAGCTATCTAATGAGAAAGAAAACCTTTCTGAGCTAGTAATATGAAAAACTCTCATAATAATGTGAGCTTTGCAACGTCCACCATAATATTCCTTATCAGAAATCCTAAGTGGCCTCATAGGCCAGAGTCGCAAGTCTGCTAATTTTCTTGACAGCGATCAGTACTTTCAAGAAAATTAGCAGATTAGCTGTAATTTCATTGACACTCCACTCGCATTATATTGCAATTATGATAATATTTGTTATTCTAAGAAACGTCAAATAATTAATAGACTACGCCATCGAAGAACATCATGCCGGCGACTCACCGTTGAAGAGCAAAGTACCTAAAAATTGCAATGGCAGTTGAATATTAGTTTGACGGCTAACCACTGACAGTCCATTTTAACTTTAATCAGAATATACCAAACATAGAAAAACCTGCCATAGACACTCTATCAATGCATAAGTGAGATGATTTAAAATAGGACTTGTGGCTCAGACCTTATTGTATTTATTTGTCAAATCCTCGTGAATGAAGGAAATGACACGTAATTGTTTTTAAAGTTGTGCAACAGTATTGCCGAAAATTCCTGATTTTGTTTTATCCAATTTTCAAGAAACTCAATAAGTAAGTCCACTTGCATTGTCCCTTAGCTATTTATTTTTACACAATTCTTTGTGAATAGTACAAGTTTGAGGAGTTATCCGGAGCTGGGAAGTTAAGATATCGCAAGGGAATATTTCAATCGAAATCTCTCAAGTCCCCTTTAACTTTCGAGAAGTTCGTTTGGAGCCGCTTATCTTGTAGATAAGACTGGATTATGCCTACTTTGGGATATCAACTACAAAAATAAAGACGGACTTAAACCAATAAGAAATCACAATACAAAAATAATACCTTTGTTCTTTATCAATAAGTTAGGTGTCACCCCTGAAGTGTTCACACGTTGGTTTTTAAATTAATGTGCGTATTGGTAGTAATACTCGTATAACCTTTAAAAATAAATTCTTGATGAAGTAATATTCCTAAAAATCCCACAACATATCGAGGTTCAAGATGAACTTCTCTGGAATGGTATTTTACTTAAACCAATATTTCTTTTATGTTACCAAGAGACAGGACGAGCAAGTCGTGCGCCTGGAGAAAAGCGACACGTCCGTCCATAACAGCTGCAGTACCACACAGAACCTTCAAATCGCAAAGATTTGATATACTGCCACAGCACCCGCCACCTTGAGACATAAGTGGACAAGTCCCATGTGGCTGCAATTTCAACAGCAGAGCAAAGTAATGCTCACATTATTGCTTGGTGGCATAAATTGGTAAGGTGGCAGTACACCACTGGGCGCACTCTATCACAAGGAGCTCTACTGCTGCTACTAAAAGCTTCTGTTACTAAACGTGCAAAGCAAATGGTGTATGTCTTTTCTACTCTATCAATAATACTCAAGTACGTAATTGAAAGTTATCAGATAACATTTCTTGATAACACTAACTTGTGTCAATAAATTCCTAATCCATAGTGAACAAAATCAACACTATCCCGACCCAACATGTTGCTTGTTCAGAATCTACGCTAATTTAGACTAAACAAACAACGCCGTCGTCTTCACTATATTTGGGAAATCAATAATCTCGAGACAGGAAAAGTTCGGCATCTATTTTTCAAAGGGAAACGAGATTTATAACAAAACAAGTGTTTAAAAAAAATGAAAATCATCCATGGATAATTTTACGTTTTAGGTTTACATATTCTATTATCTCAGTACCGAGTATTAAAATAACCGACCTCAAAAGAATTCTTCGCCTAGTTTGCGTAGAATATTTTCTTCAAATTTAAATGGGACCACTTCTGCGGTACCCTCTTTCCCCCAAAAAAGAAATCATCAAAATCGGTTCACAGATGCCGCGTAACATACATACAAAAAACATATAGTCGAATAGAGAACCTCCTCCTTTTTTTGAAGTCGGTTAAAAACTAGCTAAGGCTTGCCTACGTAATGTAAAATTGTTCGACTACCTGTCACCTTGAGTTTAATACCCATATACCGGTTAATTTATAGTTGGCCGAAATATACCTAAAACAAGTAAACAGAACTAGCAATTAAACGACTTAGAAGGCCTTAAAACTAATCCAAGTGAAGGCGTCGGTCATACGAAAGAGAAATGACCCAGTCAAGTGTCAACCCGTAGGCTCGGTGACATGTGTACAAACTTCCGTTAACTTAAAGACTTGCTTGTAGTTCGACTTTTGTTTATGGCGTTATGGTAAAGCCTGTTCATGACAGACGTAGAAAGCCTACCTATTTATATTGTTTACAAAAGTTACCCCATACCCGAATAATGAAAATATTATTATTCTTGCCGTTACTTTCATTCCTTTCTTCCACTTTGACCTATATAGTGTTTTGCTACTGAACTTCTTTTTATTTGTTTTAATTGCCACAACTGCAGGGTAATTAGTGAAAGCAATAAAGCTATTGTTTAGTAATTTAAAAGGATAAGTACGGCACGGTACGGCCTTGGTTTGAATGTTGGAACTGAAACTATTTTTTCTAAATCGCATATGTTAGTTGTTTTTTTTTCAAACAAGCGACTGATTTTGGTCAGCCGTAACTAGTGTTGAGTCATGGAATTCTATTACGAGAAAATCATATTTTTCTGAATATTTTTTCTATATTTAACAGTGACACCAGTCAAAAATTGAAGATGCTGAACTCTGTTATGAGAATTTGTGATAATAAGTTAAGCAGAGCTTAGAAAACTACATTTATTTCAATTATTTTTGTGAAATTACTCCACTAGTTTGTTATAATTATAATACAAAGATCGAACACGCAGAAAATATTCCTTTGATCCGGCCAGAATCGAACCGACGTCTTCTAGCATACCGTGCCAGACGCTATACCAACTAAGCCACGGAACAAACCTGCGGACCTCACGAATTTTTCTGTGCTTGTGGTCTTGTCTTTGTATTTGGTTTTTCAACGATTTTTTCTTTTGTCATTCAATTATTTTGATATTCAATTATTTTTGTGAAATTACTCCACTAGTTTGTTATAATTATTAATACAAAGATCGAAAATTCAGAAAAAATCCTTCGACACATTTAGCAATGTTTATATAAATTTTCGTGACATGTGTACAAAACAAAAAAGTTAAACATAACTTTAAAACATAAAACGAACATAATATGGGTCTTCAATTCATATTTTTCGGAATTTTCCAATTTTTCATATATTTTTCTGAAAAATTTCCATTATTTGAAATTTTTCGAAAAATTACGTAACGCCAAGTCGTAACCGAAAAAAAAAATAAACGCGATTTGATCCGAAAAAATAGCTTCATTTCCAATGT
The DNA here is from genome assembly GCF_003589595.1 of Hyposmocoma kahamanoa. Lineage (NCBI taxonomy): Eukaryota > Metazoa > Arthropoda > Insecta > Lepidoptera > Cosmopterigidae > Hyposmocoma > Hyposmocoma kahamanoa. The sequence continues at coordinate 16,399 of NW_020653628.1, read as the reverse complement.
GTAACAATCGCGAAAACCTATGAACCCACGTTTCTAAATAACATTGTATAACATGTAATTTTACCTTAGACTTCACGTATACATGATTTATCCGTAATTAATAGCAGAAGAAACGCAGCTCTTGTGAACGAGTTCGTCCAGAGAAGTACTCCTCACTTATTTCTACCACCTTAACTACATATTTCTACCGCCAAGTGGTAATGTGAGCATTACTGTGTGAACATTACTTTTGAAGGTTTAGGATGCTAGTGAAATTACAGGCACATGAGACTTGCCAAATGCGCAGTGGCAAATCTTTGCGATGTAACTGCTGCGTGTCGCTTACCACCAGGTGCACGACTTATTCATCCCATCACTTGGTAAAAAATATATATATCATACTGTCTTTTTTATTAACACATGTTCCTATGTAATTACAATACAATAATGTTGTTGAACATGAAAAGCGCGAAAAGGCGTCAATTAGTAGCATTTCTGTTTATCTGTCATCAATCAAGGATGTTATACATCCTCCTTATATTACTGTTTAATAACCCCGTCCTCGCGAGCCTCCGCGCCTCGAGAGAGGCAAGCTACCAATAAGATGCTGTTAATAAATCATCGTGACAGGTATTACTTCGCACCTCAAGCGTCGGCGAAATTACGTCAGTTACACCCTTAAATGAGCCTAAATATTCAAAATACAACGCTACTTAATGGAGAGACGATCTCAATATTAACCCCGCTAAACAACTTTCAAACAACGCCCGTAGGAAAATTCCGTTTTAGTCGTTGAATTAACGAAAGGTTTTTTGAATTAACGAGTTGGTAAAATGCAATTTTATTATGATGAGGGATGGCACGATTATTCACGCCTCAGCAATTATCAATTTAGTATACATTTGTTTCATTTTTGCCGAACAAGTCGTGCGCCTGACGGTAAGCTAGACGCCTGTTTATAACAGTTGCAGTGCCACTCAGAGCTTTAAATCACAAAATTGCAATGTTTTGAGTTTGTTTCTTCTTTTAATTATTTCATATGTTTATGGGAAGACGCTAACGTTTTATTTATTGTTAGGTGCAACTATGATCAGGTCGCATTCTGCATACTACATTGTATATTGTATCAAATTCGAACAAAATGGTTATTGAAAAGTATCACTTTTTTCACACACTTGTAACACTTTTCTCGCTCACTTCTCTCTGTTTTGCTCTTCTCACTCGCTCATTTTCACACATAACTCATGACATCACACATGACTGTTACATATTACATGTAATTCATTATACCTTCTCAAAATAAATTCAAATTGAAAGTAGTTATTGTTGAGATTTTTTTAAATATTAGTTTTACGGCATCGGAATAAACCCATCAAGCCAAAAAGGTGGTGTTACAGGTGCCATTTTACCTTTATATCGGTGTTGCTAATTATTATTTCTTAGTGCAATAGACTGTATCGCCACAATATCCTGTGCTTGTAATCTGCCATCTGTTATCATCTTTTAGTATTATTATTGGTCATAGCCAATACCGCCAAAACTATTTCCTCGTGTGGTGTTTGCTTATAGGATGGAAAAAGGCAGTATTGGCTGGAAGAAATTTATATAAATATGCGCGGAATCTTTTGTATCTTTTCCCTTTATACTCTGACTCAAGAAATAGACATTACAAGCGAATTAAGTTTTATTTAATACTGCCTGTTTACTTATTAAAAATGTTTTTTATTCATATCTCAGACAAGGTTTCTGACAACAAGACAGAGACGTTTTCCGTAATGGTGTTTACTTATACTCAGTCCGTCGGTAGCTTCATGAGTATCTAGTTATTTTGGGACGCATGTTAAAAGGGGATCCCAGGAGGTAAACATCCACGTGTTTTTTTTTATATACATTTGGCAACATTCTTTTTTTAACGACCATCCGACGTTGGTAATCATATTTTTTTTAGTAGGTATTATTTCGTCCCTCCTGCTTTGTGACAGCATTTGCGTTTTGATATTGGCTCCCAAAGTCTTTTTTTCTTTGAAAATTGTTAATTAGGCACGCTGATTTTGCTGAACAGTAAATTTGAAACTATGAATAAGATATAAAAAAAATCTTATAGAAGGTTGTAGATTCCAGACATGTTACTAATTAAATTTCGCTAAAAATGTCAATTACTTTGCTTTTATTCGATCAAAAATCGTTACTGGTATCTGAACCGTACACAGCAATCCCAGGTGTTTGAAAATTGAATTTATTGTAGGCTCGTGCCTGACCTTAAAAAATTTCCTCATTTACCGGGTTAATTAATTGTCGAAATGTAAAAATTTGTTGATCCGAAATCTACAACGAAGTAAACTCTAATTACTTGTAGGAAAATGTTTATATAGAGATTAAAAATAAATTTTCAGTCGTACACAATAGTGCAATGATACTCGCATCATTGTAGAATGAAAGAAAGCTCATGAAAGAAATATTCGAAACATATTAATTACTCATTTATTTTTTACCGACTTCAAAAAAAGGAGGAGGTTCTCAAGTCGACTGTTTTTTTTTTTGCATGTACGTTACGCAATTTGTGAACCAATTTTGATGATTCTTTTTTTGTTGGAAATAGAGTAACTCAGAAGTGGTCCCATTTAAATTTGAAGAAAATATTCCACCTCTAAGAGCGGCTAACTAGGGGATGAATGACTTTTGAGGTCGGTTTTTTTTACCCTGTACTGAGATTATTAAGCATCAATAATCTTGATTTAAAGTTTTAAGATTTTCGCTTATTATTTGATTTTAAATGGACCCTTCGAGATCATGGACGGTGCAACACGTGCAAAACATCTAAGTAAATAAAATATATTTATACGGGTGTTTGTCTGTATGTATGTTGGAGCAACGTGACGTCTTTAATAGGTAACTAGATTGCATATTGAAGGAAATGTTGAGTAGGCATAAGATTTTTCATATTGTAATGGAATTATTATTTTACTTTTATTTGCACCATGTACGAATAAAGACACTATCTAACACAGTTCCAGTTTCACTATACGTCGCTAACCAGTAGGGCTAGCACGATAAAGGCGAGTGTCCACTCTAAGAAAAGTCGCCGGGTCTATGCAAAAATTTGTTTCGTTTCTACACACGAACTGTGTACTGCCTCGGCGCCGGACGAGAAAAAATCTTGTCTACCCTCGACACGACGCGCTCTAACACTATTATATAAGGCAGTGTGAGGTGCATTGTCAGTAAACGAACATTTATGTGCGTGGACGGGTGTTGCTTAGTAGGCAACATATACAACAACATATTTCTTCCCACTGGAAGACTCGTAACCCGACCCTATTTTGCACTACACACGTCTGCCCGAAAGCATTCGTATCGTGTATACTCATTATTTTCTCGTCTGCAACAGACACATGTTTTCGGGGCTAGATCTTGTCGTGTACGAAACCATTCTCATCTTTTCTGTAGCTGACACGTCGAATTTCTTAGCGTGTACGCGCGCCCATAAGGCGCATCTTGCGCGAGAGCGACATAAAGCGCGAGATCTCTATGCGAGAATAGCAGTATCTCGCACTTTATGTCGTTTACGCATTAGTTGCGCCCTATCGTGCTAGCCCTACAAATGTCATTCCAAGTACCTTACTGGTACGAGCAACCTAATATGAGATAGCGACCCAACTAACCGTAACCTACGAACTTCTGAACTACCACTGCAAAAACTGAATACTGCCACATGACTTGAAGATTTTTACTCAAAACACACTAGCATCAGACACTGCCTGCCGTCGCGTTGTTATACTTCACCGTTACGTCTGATTATTCAGAATGAATCCCACATATTACATTATAGAAGAAACGTCATACACAAAAGGAGACTGCAAGATGCAAAATAAGAAGGATTTCAATACTATCCCTTCCTATGTGTTGTCGTAAGAAGAGCTCGAGCAATGTCCATAGTAGTCCCAGCCTACGGAGTCCAGAGCACAACCCAGCCCATGTAGCAGCGGTGTCAATGTTTTTAAAATCAAATAAGCAACTAGTTGTAAAGCAAGATACGGTGACATGGTTTTTCCCTATATAATATGGATCTAACTATAACCACAATTATAATCCTAAGCCAAAATAAATCTGCCCACATGCCTTTTTATATACACATAATCGCAATCATTCATCTTGTTCCGACCATCCGGATTGATGAAACAAGTTTTGGACTTAATTGTACGGGCTCAACGCTCTTTTAATAATAGTATTACTTTAAAATCGTACGTATTACGCACACATTGACCTCTGAATTTCTAATAGTTTAACACAAGCAAATTTTCATATAATCAAAAACCTGACTGCACAAAAATCTGTAAACAGAAACAAGCGCTCGAATTCTTTTCGGTAGTTTGAAATACACAATGATGTAAAGTATTTTGTTCGATGCATTTAGTAAATAAAACATAACTAACTTACTAAACACAATTTCACTATTGAAAGATACAGTGACCAAAGTTACATTAAAACTTACTTAGGTACATTGGTTGTTATCAAAACGAGTACGGTCCCCGCTAGGTGCCTTAATTGTTGGCCTTATTAGAAAGAGATTTAATATAAGAGAAATTTCATCGTGCACATATTCCTATTCAGGCCCCCCGAAAACGAACGAACGACTCGACTTTTTAAAAATAATATAAATATCGTTTATTCTCACAAAATATATCCTATAACAATCAGGAGATACAGACAAATCTAACAATACCTCGGCTATAATCTGAAGTCATGCAAACACGCATTTTGCTTGCCACAAATGGGAAAAGTAACTTTTATTTTACTACATTTCTCTTTGAAGGATAATAAATCTGAACTAAAAAGTCCCAGACGTCGAACTAATAAAGAGGTAGTCACTGAAAACATTCTCGCAAATCCCAAGCGATGTCGACCCAGTAAAATCAATTTTCGGAGCTTGAAACTCGATTGAAAGGTTTCTTGGGAAGCGATATCACTCTAGTCTTAGGAAATCTTAGATTTGCGATTTTATATAAAAAGGAATGAATTCCCTGGCGTCAATGAAAAAGTGAAACTTCGTATTTTGCTTATTGCTGGCACAGAATATTGTGCTCCCTCAAAACTAGTATGTCGTACATTTTTATAAATTGTGACTGTTCTCTGGGGCACGAAAAGTTAATAAAAATCTGAATATTAGGAAATTATCCGAGGGTTTTTTTCCAATTCTGTGGGGGAGAGAACCACAGTCATTTGTTTGCTCGGCACCGAAACAAGCTAAAACAAATTTCGGTACAACTCGGGTGTTTAACATTCTTCATGGAACCTAATTTTACAACGGATGAATACAAAACAAAATGGCTTTGTTTTTATTTTGCATTTTCAAGTCATCCTTTCCCCACAAATTGCTTAAGTAGATAATGAAGTTTGTGAAGGAATTGAACTGAGGTAATAGACTGTTAGGTATCTGAAGATAAAATTTGGCATAGTATGTGTAATAGACAATGAATATAATGTGTAGTAATGAATAGTATATGTAAGGTGCAGTATGAAGAAATTGTGGCAGATTTTTTGTTTCAGTAATGTTGAATCTTGGTATTCACACTGATAAACAGTCAAACGGTTCAAGAAATAAAAATGGTAACCGCCGCCCATAGTAAATTAGAACACTTTGGAAGTAAATAATGTTTTGTGGTAGTCTATGCTTGTGGCACCCGCGATACAGCGTTTCCCTAGCGCGGGACTATGAGTGTATGCGTTATTATTATTATCAAAAAAACACTATCGTTCGTATAACAAACTATCTACTTAATTCAAAACTTGCGAAGAGTCCCCATAGACTGCAGACTAAACAAACAGCTTATCCTCGGATATCTTTTTCTTTCATATTATTACCGAAAGAGAGATTCTAAAGTCAGCCATTTGTGTTTGTAGTTAGTTGGGACTTTAAACGGAATGAAATATCAAACTTTCCATTAACAGACCGTTGTAACAAATCTTTTGTATCAGTGTAAAGCTGTAATATAATTAAAAGTTTCTTACCAGGAATTTTATTAAATAAATTTAATAAATTATGCCTTCAAACATAATACAAGGGTTTCTTTTGAAAATTGTTCGTTACGAACACCAAAATTTTTTCGGTTTCTCCTTAGCAAGACGATGGTTTTGTTTAATATATATACCATGGCTACAAAGGAAGAAATTAAGAATGGGACGTTTATTTCTATACAACAGATTCTATCCCAGTCACGATTTATTTCCGTCAACCTTTTTTGCTTTTTATTTACTATCAAGTTCGCGGCCGTAATTGTCGCTGTGTGAAATCTCAGTAGTCGACTAAGTGAATATTTCACCGGGCCACGGTATTCGTAAAACTTGCAAGCTAATGGATGCCACTTAGCATTAAGACGAAGTTTGCCGACTTAGCTCTTGGTCAACTTTCGTACTTAACCTTTTTGGGCAAACGTTGAATTATTGCTAGCGGAGAACTCGTTAATCTAAACAGTATAGAACCATTTAAACACAATGGTATTTTTTGTTATGATATCAAGTGACGGGACAGACAAATCGTGCGCCAGATGGTAAGGTACACGCCTGTCCATAACAGTTGCAGTGCCACTCAGAGCTTTAAATAGCAAAGATCTGTGGAGCACGGTCACTGCGCCCGTCACCCTGAGACACAAGTTGACAAGTCTCATGTGCCTAAAATTTCACCAGCACCTTTACCCTTCAGAACCGGAATACTACTGCTTAGCGGCGGAAATAGATAAGGTTACGTAAGGTCAGGGCAGTACTTCCCTGAACGAACTCTTTCACAGGGAGCCCTACTGCTACTATGTGGTACGTATAGTGTTGGTTAGAACTATATATAATTACACATTAGTAGCACTAGAGCTCCTTGTGAAAAACTTCACCCAGGGAAGTACTGCTTACCTTACCTATTACTGCCACCAAGTTGTAATGTGAGCATTACTGCGTTCCAGTTTTGAAGGGTAAGTAAGAGTGCTGGTGAAATTACAAACACATGGGATTTTTAAACTTTAGTCTCAGAGTTATAGGCGTAATAGTAATACCTCAGATCTTTCATTACAATTTAAAGCTCTGAGTGGTACTACAACTGCTATGGACAGGCGCAACTTGTTCATTACGTCCGTGGTATCATAAATAAAAAAATATTTCGGATGTTGACTTGTACCTACTACATTATCTTCTAGCTGTATTTGTCTGACACTAATAATCACGAGATGAGAAAATACTTGTCGGTTTTATTATATAGGTACTTGTTTCTTTATTGTATTATTTTATCCCTATATTCTTGTTCCATTATATTCTTTCAATATTGAAATATTTTAATTTTTATTTACAGGGTTTGCCGAGGAAGACGAACCCAAGTTAGAAATATTAACGAGGACATCGGTACTGGATGTCGGTGTGAAAAGAGCTCTCTATTGTAAAGCCCAGAGCATGAGCGAGGTAAGTTTTTAGTTGTTAGGAAAGTACTCGAAATCCTCGTACCTAAAAGTAAATTCAACCCGAGGCGTAAGTAACTAGACATGTTTTATACATTATAAGACTTTTGAAAAGGTCAAACTTAACACGTAACATGACTCTACAAATCGCTATCGCTCTGTTTCCATATTACGTTGTCTTAGACTCGGTAACCTCGGCAAAATTTATTAGCAGATGGTAATGATTTTCTTCGAATCGGTTCCATCGCTGAATCATAAATACCTAACGTGACTAAGACAAAAATTGAAGCTTATTTTCAAAGTGAATACACGTTGCTTATTCCAGACTGTGCCAATTGTTTGGGTATCTCCTAAGGAAGAGGAAGTGCAAGCAAAACGAAATGGACTAGACAATTCAAGGGTATATACTGAACTGAAGATGTTGCCGAATAACAGCAGAATTCTTGTTCTCTATTTCTTCCCACCTACGTATGAGGACAGTGGCTTATGGACTTGTAAGGCAGGAGATCTCAATCAAAGCCTAGAAATTGTGGTTGGACGTAAGTATGCATTTGCATTCGCATCCAAAACAACTTTTTTTTAATAATACCAAGTGACGGGACGAACAAGTCGTGCGTCTGATGGTAAGCGACACGCTTATCCATAACAATTGCAGTGCCACTTCTGTCACTGTCACTTTAAATCGCAAAGACCTGAGAGGCACTGCCACTTTGGCCGTCACCCTGAGACATATGTTGAGAAGTCCCATGTGCCATCAATTTCACCAGCGCCCTTACACTGGAACTCAAAACTGGAACACATTAATGCTCACATTATCGCTTGGCTTATCTATATGTATCAAAAAATATATATTATAATAACATGAATAAAATTTGGTATTAACTATTTAGAATTAACTACAAATAACTGTTCTTCGTAAACACTCCTCTCACATATACCCCTAAAAAAAATAGTATTAAGTAGTACTAAGTATTTTAGTGTTCTCAGTAAACACTTCTCTCACACATGCTCCCAACACACTCACATGTAATTCACCAACACTATACTTACCTACAGTCAAAGACAAAATTGTAGGCCAAAATCGAGTCTTTGATGCAGACTATCACGTGAGACGACAACGTTTGAGCGGGAATTGATAAATATCTAGGGAGAAAATTTTCATAACATTAATAATGTTTTTAACAGAAAAATTCAAGTTGGATGTGCCGCAAAGCGATATTAATATTGACGAGAGCAAGACTGCTAAAATAAAATGTGAAGGATACGGTCATCCGGAACCTGTTGTACATTGGTACAAAGACAACGTACCACTCCCAGGTACGTCATACTTACTTTTACTAATGATTAAAGAGAAAAGTGCATCTACCAAAAGATTTTTTTATGATACCATGTGGCGGGACGAACAAGTCGTGCGCCTGGTGGTAAGCGACATGCCTGTCCACAGCAGTTGCTGTGCCACTCGGAGCTTTAAATCGCAGAGATCTGAGGGGCACTGCCACTGCGCCCATCACCCTGAGACATCAGTCGACAAGTCCTATGTGCCTGTAATTTCACCAGCACCCTTATCCTGGAATTCAAAACTGGAATGCATTAATGCTCCCATTACCGCTTGGCTTTCATTGCGATGTTTTTTACCGTTAACCAGAGATTGTTACTAAACACTCATAAATGTAACTTAGAAATTAAAGTACCTAATACCTAGGTCCTAGATCTAGGTAGGTTACAATGAATCGAACCGTCGACCTATCAATTGAGAAGCAGGAAACCCTTTTTCCACTAGGCTACCACCGCTCTTTTAAATATAAATATTAACTTATTCAGACCCCACCTTTTTTGGGTTATATGTTTCTCCCATTCGACAATACTAAAATATTTTTTGAATATCGCTGATCACCATATTAGACCAGTGCGATAGGATGCACGGCTGTCATTCCTACATTTATTTTCTTGAACTTAACGAAAATTGTATTCGAATTTTCAGAGGACCCTACAAAGTACGTGTTGAACAAAAGAGGCAATATCACCTTTTCGCTTGAGATCAAGAAGGTAGATTTTCAAGATACCGGCGCGTACATGTGCAAAGTGACACAAAAGGCCCTGTCACATTACACCAACAATACCATTAGGCTGTTTGTACACCGTAAGTTAACCTTTATTGAATAGTATCCTCGACCTTTTGACGTCATTAATTTGGGTACTTATATAACTAGGTTTATTTTATTAGATCAAGTTTTACAATTTTTTCGACTTTATATTCACCTGGCACTATACAACTGACTGAAACTTTTAATTTGCTGAATAATAATAGTCCGATTTTTATATTTGTCCGGGCTTTTTTATTATATATATAAAAGTTATAGAGCTAATAAACTGGTAGCTCTAATATCGCTGTGACAAGTGTTTATTATAACGATTTTTGCCTACTTATCTGCTTAACAATATTTCGTTTACAAATACAGTACACAAATATAAAAAGTCTCTATATATTTCTATAATTTCTTTGTTGTCAAATGTTTTAATTAATATCTACAAATTATTAAAACCACACAATTTACCTGTGACCTAATGAGTGAGTCAGTGAATGAGATCCTTTAACAGAATAATTATTTTATTTTATCAAAAATTACCTAGAAATCCTACTAAAATATATTCAATCGAATATAAGAAAACTGTGTATCTGGGAAATATTTTATACTTATTATTATTCACTAGAGCAATCAGTCTGTCGAAATAATTTTGATTAAAATAAAATGTTTTTTTTAAATAAACTTAGGTATGCGCCATTTCAATTTTCAGATAAACCAATACCTTATGTAGAGGACTCCGAGGCCGCAGCTGATATAAGCACAGGAAATAATCTCGTTAAATACAATGAAGTATACGCTATTATGGAAGAAGAGTAAGAATTGTATAATTTCTCTTAATAATTAATTTCTAGTCCTTTTAAGAGATTTGATAATAAAATTATAGTAATATAGAAATTACATCCGTTCAGAAATTAATTTTTCGGTGGCAATATTCATCAAAATTGGCGCTCAACAAGGGGCAGCACCTGATAACGTTAAGTTAAAAAATCAAGAAAATAATACTTACGTCATCATCATATCACAACTGTCTCCTAGAGGAGATAAACGAATTTCCCTCACTCATTTAAAACACACTTTTTTATGATAAAAAGTGGCACTCAGAGCTTTTGATCGCAAAGATCTGTGTGTCCCTACTGCCACTGCGTCCGTCAACCTGAGACACGTCCGCACATGTCGACACGTCCCATTTGCCTGTAATTACACCAGCACCCCTTACCCTTCAAAATCAGGACGCAGAAATGCCTACATTACCTACTGCTTGGCAGTAGAAATAGGTAAGGGGTAAAATAAAAAGTAACAAATAGGTAGTATTGAGACGCACTCTTTCACAAGGGGCTCCACTGCTACTAAATTTATTGCCGTATATGTTTAACCCTACACAGACTTCTTTAATCTGGCTGCACTTAAAAATAGCAAAAATATTTTCATTTTTGCAGAAAAAATATAACTTGCCGTGTGATCGCCTACCCGTTGCCGACTTTTGAGTGGTACAAAACAAACAAAAAAACGAAATTTGCAGCTCCAATCAAAGATGTGGACAGGGTAAGGCAATTAGTATACAACAAATTTATAACTTATTAAACGTCAATATGGTTTATTCCCAATAGTTCCCAATAGTAGTTCCGTGTACACAATTCCACGTGGAACAATTAAAACTCAAAAGTTCCATATATGGAAGCAGAGGGAATGAATTTAACTCAATATATAGTAGGTACCCAGTCATCTTGTAACTTAAGCTATGAATAATTTATCTGTACATAATATTTATCTGATAATGCAGGCTATGAATCCGCAAAGCCAGTTTTGTTAATACTTCACTTCACTTTTTATTTTTATGGCTCCATCAATATGAGAACTGATGATTTTGCCAATGTATAATGCGGTTATTACATAATTCGCAATCTTCTTTCAAGATGACAGTTCATTTATTTTTAATATGAATAAAAGGAACTTTAGCGGTTTCCAAAAAATAATTCTAAATAAGTTCCTTTTAATAATCCATAATATAAAAATGTAATCTTATGCTACCATGGCTCCAGAGACGAAAAGCCTAAAATTAAAGAAATCAAACTATACAAGATTTTTATTTCTTTTTCAGGTTTTCACAAGCGAAGATCGTCTACGGTCCACCTTATTACTAACCATGCGATCGGACGACGACATTACCGAATATAAATGCATAGTCCACAATCAAAAAGGCACCTTGAGCATTGTATTTGATGTTAACATTGCGGAGAGGCCGCCAGTACCCAGTTCGGTAACGTAACTAAACTTTGTATAATTAAATAATGGCCATCATTATCATTAACTCTAAGGAGGATTTAGGTCACGACTCACGCTTGCCCAATACGTACGTTTTCGATGTCATATCAACCTCGCAAGTTCAGGTTTCATCACACGTAAAAACGTAGGAAAATACTGCCGATATTTTGTTCAATAAGAAGCGGCAGAGCAAACTCAATCATATCATATACATTGTTCTGATCCCTGAGTAACTAAAGCAAACATTGACCCGGCAGGGAATCGAATCCAGGACCCCAGAGATGGCGACATCATGAAAATCGGTGTGAGAGCCACTCGACTGCGGAGGTCGTCAGATTTGTATTCAAAATGTCTTTATTTCATATGTAACCAAATTGTATCTACTTGAAACAGTCGTATTCAGATTGCGCTGGGAAGAATGAGCAAAGAAATTAGGGGTTGCCATTAAGAGAAATAAGAATTTGTTAACATTTATCATTTGAAGTATTTATGCCCGGCAAGTCAACAGACACGAGTCCAGTCAAAGGGTCTACTCTCGATCTCCGCCCGACATACGTCCGAAACAATTACTGCCAAATAAGCAATACTTGACGAAATGAAAAGACGCGTGATGCGAATGAAGCTTCATACTTGACACTTGTCTTTTATTTTTTTTCGAATATTACTTATTTGACAGTTTTATTTAATTGTTTCGGACGGAGAACGGGAGTAGACCCCCAGATCGGAGGAATTATTCTTTGTGTTTAGTATCAATAATAATAATAAACTAGTGGAATACTTTCACAAAAAATATAGTTATATCCATCATGATATTCAATAAATATTTATTTTAATACCAAAAAAAACTGAACGAGCTAAAAAACCAATCCCATGGATTTTCCTCTTTCAAGTAGGTATATATACAATATACAATAAGCTGTGTATATACAATAAGCTGAACACGGTGCTGGCAACACAGCCGTTAAGTTGTAAACTTATTTTCCATGGCCAGCAATAAATGAAAAAAAAAAAGTTGTAAACTTAAGTGTTCCGTATTTTTATTTCTTAATTTAATTGTTTTTATCATGTTATTCTTGTAAAACCTCATTTCATTGCTGAATAATATTATTACAAAATATATTTATACAGTTTTTAAGTGCATACATAGTGATTTGATCAGGTTTAATAAGTAAACAAAGTGACGTTGAAAACCGTCAGGTTAACCGGCCTATTACTTTTCAAAAAGTGTCTTATGTGAAATAATATCCGTGGTTGCAAAGCACATTTATCAATTAAGTTCATTGTTACACAACTGCAACAGTAATTATCGAGATTAAAGGTAATTTGAGCATTTTTCTAGTCACTTTGGAAAGATAGCCGTTACGAATTTTTTTTTTTAATTCTATGCTATTTCGTAATTATTTCCATATTTATTAAGATAAACAGGTAGTTAAACTTATAATATAACTTAAGAGTGGTTATTTTGTCTAATATTTAGTCTTGGTACGGATAAATTGTAAGTAACATAACCTGACTATTTAGTAATCGCTCGATCAGCTGTCTTTCTTGCTAACGTTCTTTTCAAATTGTTTTCATTTTCTTTTTCAAAAGCATAAACAATGTTTACACGCAAAGCCGCTGCGGAACGTCAATTGGAGGATAAACTCCAACACGCTTTATTAGAACTCAAAACAGCAAAAGCACTGAATGAGCAATTGCTAACAGAAAGAAACGGTAGTGAAAAGGAAATATTGGACATTTTAGATAGGAATAGGCAATTAAAAAGTGGCTGAATTGCTTATACAAATTACGGAGGTACAGTACCAAAGAGACCAGCTACAAATAGTGGTAGATGGATTCGACCAAAGCAGCAGCGCATTCGAAGAAGCCCTTGCACGCAATTCTTTCAATGTTTACACGCAATTCATTAAAATTAATAACACAGAAATATGAAACTGCGCAACAGGAGATTAAGGAGCACACACAGGCTATGGATAATTTATTCGATTTATGTAAATATGTATAATAATGAGAGATTTGAGTCTCTAACAAATAATCAAGTTACAATTGCAAAGAAAGAAAACCACAATCCTCCCTGTCTGTGTGTGTCACTGATCCCTCCTTATTGTTGTTGCAGGAATCTTGTTTAGAATATAAAAATACCTCTTTGTCAATAACTAGGTCAAATGAAATTCAAAAAAATATTGTTATGTATATTGTGATGAAATGGGTAAAAATATAGGTTTGCAACTTAACCACCTAGGAATAAAATTAACAAATATTTGCATGCCAGATGCAACATACTGTAAAATATTAGATAATATTTTGTCAACTAAATTTGACAAAGACACTTCATTAATAATTTTAATTGGCAGAAGAGGAAAATGTAACAAAAAAGATTTAGGTAATACAATATTTTTCAAAATTAAATAATTTAATTAATATAAAAGAAATTATTTTGTTAGCTTTTCCCTTCAGCAATAGCCTCACAACAAGTGAAAATAATTTGAGGCATAACTTAAATAGAAAATTACACAGCTTGACATTTCATTATAGTAAATTTCATTTTATGGATACTAATAATTTTATTAGTAAATATTTTTATTTGACTAAAGATAGGTACTTTCTTACTAGTTATTTTAGGAGACAGATAGCAGAGTTGCTATCATATGATATTAATAATTCAGCCAAATCATTGGCTACCAGACCGGCTGCTTCTATTGAGCAGTCCGTTGACATAGGTCAGCTTACTGACAATAATCATTCTGTTGAAAATAATTCAACTTCTAATTATTTAAATTAATTAATAAGACAACAGAGAGATACTCTTGCAACACAATGACAGTAAAAAACCAACCTAAAACACACAGAAATAAAATAAATTGTATATTAAACCTGGTGCATCAAAATATTCAAGGCATGAAAGGCAAAGACTTAGAAATATAATTATTTATTAACTGTAATAATATTGATATTCTTTGTATTACTGAACACCACTTTCTATCAAAACTTTAGTTCATGTTTAGCTTCAACAATCACCAGGTGGCTAGTTCGTTCAGCAGAGAAAAAGCTATTCATGGGGGCTCTTTAATTCTTATTAAAAATAATTTAAAATTTAAAGAACGTACAGATATTTTGAGCCTATCTATTGAGATATCCTGCATAGAGCTTGAACGGCTTATTATATTAAGCGCGTACAGACCCCCTCATTCATCTTACGAACTATTTGAAAAAAGATTAGCTGAAGTTTTAGGCAAATTAAATAATCCAAATAAATATATTGCTGTTTGTGGTGACTTCAATGTTAACTTATTAGAAGATTCCAGTGCTAGCAGTAGGCTCATATCATTTTTCCAATGTTATAATCTTGTGAATCTTTTTTTGGTGCCTACTAGACTAACTTCTACTACTTCCACTTGTTTAGACAACATTTATACTAACGCCATACCTAGTAATAAATCTATTATAAATAAATTAACTTCTGATCACTGCGGTCAATTGGCCACTTTTAATATAACTGTTGACAAAATGCCAAAAAAGGATATCATGTGTTCCGATAAATAATGGTCGACTTAAAGCTTATAGAAATAATGTAATGCTTAAACTAACTGAACTTCCGTACGTTAACGATCCCAATAAATTGTATAATTCAGTTTTCAACATAGTCAAAAGTGAACGTGATAACGTTTTTAGGTCCAAAATCATAACTATTAATAATTCATTGAAATTTAGTGATTGGGCGACTGTGGGAATTCACAAAAGTAGACAAAGACTATATGATCTTTACGATGAAAGGACTTATAACACTAGTAACAGTTTTAATGATTTTGTTAGGAAATATTCGAAAATGTTTAAACGTATTTGTGTTGCAGCCAAAGCAATGTTTATAAATAATAAAATAAAAAGCAGCGCGAATGTAGTAAAAACGACTTGGAATATTATAAACAACGAAACTGGAGGCGTCAAACCTCGTAACTTAGATTTTCAACTAAGATTTAATGACAAAATTGTAAACACAGATGCAGAAGTTGCTAAAATATTTGAAAATTTTTTTACTGACATTCCAATTTTGACTACTAGGTCGTTAAATTCATCTCCCACCGCCGCTTCCTTAATCCTTACTAAAAGAAAATAATGCAGTTAGTATCACTAATTTAAGGTTCCGTCATGTATTTCCAAACGAGAATTGTTAAAGCCTTTAAATCTTTAAACATAAAAAATAGTGTTGATCTTGATGGTCTTTCAGTCAGAGTAATTAGTTCTATAGTTGATTGTATTGCGCCTTACTTAGCCTGTCTCTTTAATAAATGTGTTGATGATGGTGTCTTTCCTGACCTCATGAAGGAAAGGTATTCCACCAATTTCAGACCTATATCAATACTACCAACTCTCAGTAAAATATTTGAAAAAAATATTTTAAATCAGATGTGTGCATATTTTTATAGTAATAACTTAATGTCTCCTAAACAATTTGGTTTCACTCGGGGTCGCTCTACAACCGACGCTGGTGTCGAGTTGATTAATCATATATTTGATGCATGAGAAGTCTCACATGATGCTATTGGTGTATTCTGTGACCTTTCAAAAGCTTTTGATTGTGTGCACCATAATACACTGGTCAGGAAACTTCGCCATTATGGTGTGGCGGGACGTGAT
>NW_020653627.1:0-66166 GCF_003589595.1 Hyposmocoma kahamanoa | reverse complement strand
CTTATGTTGTGATATTTGAAAATAAAAATTAATATTTCTGGTTACTAATATACATATAATTTTATTTAAAGGTCGGAAGGCATTGCTTAATTATCAAGCAAATCTATGATGCAATACAATTACGCACAAGTTAATTTGAGACTTTGTATGTATTCTATAGAGATAAGAGAGCTGTACTTAATTAAATCCAATAAGTATTCCAAAAAAAATAATATTAAACCAAAAAATAATGTAACGTTCATATTTTTAAGCAAGAATGGGTTGTATGATGGAAATCTGAGATTAAATACGCGTTTACGAGTAAATAAGACAGTATAATATCGATTTAATTGAAATAACTACATTATAATATAACAAAACATAATTATATTTTACAGTACGTGTATAAGTTCAAGTGTATAGTGTATATATAGCCAATAACATTATAAAATAAAATATTTAGTCGATGCATAAAGGCACTTTCTAATCAAATAATATTTTATTTACTAAATGCATAACATCCCGACGGTCGTCAAAGACCACTTTTCTATAAATTTACAAAGCACATTCTGGTCCTGGAATGATATATAAAGATAAACTAGTCTTTGTTCTGGAGCCTGACATGTTACTTGAAAGTCACTCTGAAATTTAGAGTAGAATATGGACGTAACTTAAAGTAAAATATATATCTATCTTCTTTCTTTATTAACCTATTTAAAAAAAAGAGGAAATTATGGTTATGAATACAAAGATCGAAGACACCGAAAAATTCGTCGACTCGATGGGACTTGTACCCACGTCCATACTGCACCGTAGCTTTGCTCTAACCATCTCAGCCACGAGGAAGGAAGGATGGAGGAAGGTCTCAATTCGATTGTATTTTTTGTGAGTGTGTGCGTTACGCGATTACTCTGACATTTGTGAATCAAAAGGTACCTTAGTAGTAGTTCCATTCAAATTTGAAGAAAATATTCCACATCTAAGGTCGGCAAATTATTGGATGAATCCGGTTTATTGGATTTCACACACTAACCTATTTCAATAAAATTGACCAACTGATGAATGATGAACATTAAGAGGACTATTATTTTAAAGAAAAATTTATTATATATATAAGAAAACAGATACCAATCAAACTACATTCATAAATAAAGCGATAAATATGATATAACAAAATTCTGTACCAGATTGTAATCATCTTCATGTTAACACAACATTTTAACGTAAAAAGAAAGACGTATTGTCCATAATTTGCTAGTAATTTACTTATTTACTTAACACTAAAGCGACAAAGAAATGGGTAAATATGTATGTAAGTTCTAAGTGAGTAACTACTTCCTTAAATATTCTGGATCTTGGATTAAAAATATCCAAACCGGAATTTGACAAAAATATCTCGTTGTAAAGCCGACACATTCGTATCAGGGGTTATAAAAGGAAATGATATAATTTTAAGCGTTAATATCTGGTCTAATAGCCCCCTTTATACAGTCACTCTAACGCGCGTGATCCTGTACGCCAGGAGCGTACGTATGCGGGCGGGAAGTCTGCATGCGCAATCGCGCGATTACCTGTTTGAAGTGTTTTAAACTAACGTTCTTAGCGAGCGATTGCTCGTGTTCGTGTAACAAGGAAAAGAGCGTTCGTGTAAAGGTTAATCACGCAGGATAAACCGCGTCAGTGTTGCCATGTCCAAAATCTGGTCGACGGTGATTCCGTTCAAAAAATACGGTAGATCCTAAGAAATTACGGTGATCGGGCCAAGAAATAGAAACAGTATAATTACGGTATATTACAGTTTCAATAGTGCAACTTTTCAGGAATAACTTTTTATGAGAATGTACTAACTAGAATACTTTATCTTCTACTTAAAATATTATAAATGCACTTTTCATTCTAAAGAAAAATTAGAATTATAATAAGAAAAAAATAAAAAATTAACTGAACATTTAGGAAAGTGAGGAGAAGTACAATACCTTATTATAGTTAGCCTAAATCCGATCATTTTTATAAACCAACGGCAGTTAAATACAATTTTCCGTAAATATCTCTTCATTTCTATAGATGTTTTGATTTCAGCATTTTCTGGCCAGGCTTAAAATTGATGCAGCTTGTCCATGCCTTTAGATAGACTGCTGCGTTAAAAGATTATCTTTTATGGAGCGGATTATTATTATTAATTTAACCGTCTACGTCGATCTCGCATCGCCGTAACTGTGCTTTACTACAAAAAGTACAACTCCTGCAGATTATGGTAGATTTTGTCACCATTGTCATGCGTCGACGATAGGTGGTAAATTTGTGTTGCGTACGGTGCACATGGCAACACTGGACCGCGTGAAACTGACGCGTGTTGGAGTGCGCGATTTCACGCGCGACTGATGAGAGCAATTGCGCGGTCGTTCCCTTTTCTTTCCAACATCTTTACACGCGCACTTAATCGCGCACGGTTGCTGTATCACGCGCAATAAAGTGTCTGTGTAAAGCCGCTAATGTTGGAATATATTTTTACTTTATTAATTAAATAGTCAAATTGCCAGGAGCTACAAATGAGCATCAAATTACTATAAAAGTAAGTAAGGAGAGTCAATAAACTTTTTCAATTAAAATTTCGGCTTCTAATAGAATTCTCATTTACTGTCTAACTTACTCTTTAATAAAGTTTTGGGTGGAATTGAAAGAGATTTTAAGAAAACAATCACGTAATGCTTCTTTTTAAAGTAGAACTGTCTAATAGGAGGACAGCATTATTAGGCGTTATACCGGCAATAGAGACGGACCAAGTGAAAATGAAAGAAATATGTTGTATCAGGTGGTCCTGAAAGACGAAGACAAAATATTATAAACATAGCGATAAGTATATTTAGTAAATAGATATACAAGGTGGAAAAAATTAATGGTATATGAAGGGGAACTACCTTTTAGATTACTAAATTTAAAAGAAACATTCCTTTATTTTTCTTAACATGAATAACTGCATTTGCAGAGTTTTGAAACGCTCACCTAAGTTGGGAATAATTAGCCCTAAAAATGCAATTAACGTTGTTTATGACACCTTATTATTTTATATCTTAGATTTCATGGACGTTTTTATTGTATTCTTTATCGTAAGATCCAATGTTTGTCCGAGGGATTTTATGAAAACTATTAATTCTATCGATTAGTAGGTACTTACCTATTTCTACCGCCAAGCAGTCACTTTATTGTGTTCCAGTTGTGAAGGGTAAGGTTGCTGGTAAAATTTCAGGCACATGAGACATGAAACGGGTGACGGGCGCAGTGGCGGTGCCCCCAGATCTTTATGATTTAAATCTCTGAGTAACACTGCAACTACTATGGACTAGTTCGTTCCATGACCTGGTATTATAAAAAAAGCAATAACATAGCGTGTGTTTAATTTGCATTTTTATTCGGTTTGATTTCCAGCTCAGGTACCTAAGCTTTCAAAATATCTATGAATATAAGTAAAATTACCTATTTTAAGCATTTAAGATAGTTTCCCTTCACGTTCCATTGATTTTTTCTAATTGTATAGCATTCCAGATACCTATCAGCGATGATAATAACAAAGGTATTGTTTGGTTTTTCATAATAACTTGCAGCGTGGAACAGGAATAAATTGACATAATCATTGGCGCGGATAAGCCAACAAACTAAATTATAGACGTTGACAGACCTTCCTCATCCCTTTTGGATCTCTATCTAATAGATACAGCGAATCCAATAGATGAAAGTGAATACAAATTGAATATTCTGCGAAATATACAATTTGAACGCATAGTTACAAATGTTCATATAACGCAATTTTGATCCTTTATGCATGTTGGCCATGACGTTTAATTAAATTGTACATCAACATTTGCTACAAATAACGGCATTTAATAGAAGGCAATAAATTTTACACTTCACCTAGTATAGAAACTAACCATCAGAGAAAAGTGGAAAAGAAACTACAGTTTTGTAAATGAAATATTCAGACATATAGAAAGTAACTTTTGTAAATATTTTTAGTTACAATGTGATACACATTTAAAATGTTTACAAACATTGATTCTGTCACAGAATTCATTAACCTGATCCGTTATTATTTAGAAAGACCATCTGAAGTCTCCTACCCGCATCGGGCCAGCGTGGCGGATCATAACCTAAGCCCTTGCCTGAGAGGAAACCCGTGTCTAGCAGTGGGATGTATTAATGATGATGAATGTACCACGAGGAACTTTAACTACGCATTTATTTTATAACTAGATAGATATTATCTCTAAACTAGTACGATAGGCAAAAGTCATGTTTTAAAAAGTGGTAAAAGTAAAGTTTCGAAGAACCTCGCGAAGATGCTGAAGGCCTTCGAATGTGGTAGATATACTTTTGGTGTTCTCGGCAACATGCTGCAAAGTCTGTCGATAAGACATGCAAAGTTTTCTAAGACGATAAGGCTTCGAAGAAGAAATAAATGTTGAAAGAAATAGTTTCAGTTTTGTGTTACACCAATAATGCTATAATGTTGCTTTACAACAAAAGCGGTGGGAAAACGACTGCTTCTCATTGAAAGATAGACATTTCGAATCCCTGTGGTGACACGTGTTTATCACCATCATTATCATCATCATCAACCCATTTATACGTTCCATTGCTGGGTACGGGTCTCCTTTCAGACGAGGGTTTAGACCATAGTCCGCCACGCTGGTCCAATGCGGGTTGGGGACTTAACACGCTTTCCGAGGGTTGTGAACCTGAAGAAGGTTCACAACCCTCAACGTGCAGGTTTCGTCACGATGTTTCCTTCACCAAAAAGCTCATGATAAATTTCAAATTAAATTTCGCACGTAAATTCCGAGAAACTCAGAGGTGCGAGCCCGAACTCGAATCCACGACCCTCTGCTTGAGAGGTAGTAGGTCAAACCATTAGGCTACCACGGCTTATAATTTTACGACACGTGTTTATAATTTTATTTAATTATTTATTTAAACACTTTATTGCAACTATTGAAAACGTCGTAACAAAATTTGTATCACAAAGTTCATAACCCTTAGATTTAGTGTGAAGTCTCCGGACCTGCATTTAGACAGCCTGGGTTTAGGGTACATTATGATCTGCTTGGCGGCACAAATAGGTGAGGTGGTAGCCGGGCAGTACTGCCCTGGATGGTCTCTTTTACAAGAAGCTATACAGCTACTACTACTTATTTAGTCTTTCAGTAAAAGACCATTGCGGATTTCTTAACAGAGCGTAAAAATCTGAGACGCGTTGCAACGTCGTACATAATATAACATAACTTAGTAAGCAGGTCAATCATGACGCGGAATGCGTTGGTATTTTGTACTTGTAACGTGTTGAAAGATCACTTGCCTTAATGATGAACTGCCTTAGTTGTTTCACTAAATGAAATTGGAAAGCGTTTGCGACACAAGATCACATTATAATTATCTTGTTATTTTTCATGAAAGAAGTTGAACTGAATTTACTTCTCGGTTATATTTTATCATTAGTTGTTACGAGTTCCGTAGTGTAATAATTCAGGTATTGTTGCTTGTACATCATATATTGATAGCAATTGACGCATTCCCTTAAAACAATACAAGTTATGAAAAAATTAAAAATATATAATACATAGCTAGTAAAAATCAATAAACAGTGAACTCCAAACCTTTTGTACATTTTCCTAATTTTCAGCGATGTGACCCCGTTGGTATCTTTTGTATGGCCACGAACGAAAAATCGGTCGCTCAAGTACCGTTTGTCATTACAACGTCTATCGGCCGCCATATTGCTTTTTTACCAACGTCATTTATTAAATGCCACATCCAGATATACGAATCTGTTGTTTGATTCCCTGCAGTACATTAAAGGGTTTGGCCTATGAGAAGTCAAATACACATACGATACGCGTGAATGAGGCTTGAATATTCTCTTTTGGCTTCGTCGTAGTCAGGGACAATATATTGAACAATCAGAACACAATAAAGTTTTGTTAAAAATAATAATTCCTTATTTAAACAATATTTTATATATACATAAGTTAGAAAAATTTGCCTATCAGAAAAATATGTAATTTGCGGTTAGGTGATAGAATGAAGAATACTGTAATCCGTGAACGATGTGGTTTGAAAGATGTAGTGACTAAAATAGAAAAGGGTATGTTGAGGTGGTTTCAGCACATGGAGCGGATCAATAAATGTAGTTATAGAAAGAAATATTAGAAAATAAATAGAAGAACATTCTCAGATCTGAGAATGTTCTTAAAAAAGATGGAGTGCGTAGTGAGAAGAAAAGAGGACCTATATGAAAAGATTGATAAATGAAAGAGAAGCAATGAGGTTTATCAGAGTCATGTTAAGCAGCGATCAATAATAATCTCTGCCTACTTCATTGGAAATCTAAGGGTTTGAGTATAAATAAAGAAACAAATGATTAAGTTTTCTCTTCACAAACAAGATAAATTTTATATAATATTACTATGGATATATCTACTAGTAACATAAAGCAATAAATATGTGTTAAATTATTGTATACAACATTCAGTAACAGACGTGGCTAGAGTTCTGAAACTTAATATGAAACGTAAACTGAAACTGTTCTTGACATTTGACGACCTCGGTCGGGTGACGGTGTGCACTATGGGAGCTGGATGACGGGTCACAGGTACGATTCTCGGTAGGATCACTTTGGGGGAATGAACTTTTCTAAATTTGTTCTGGTTTGTATGTTCTGAGTAGCGCCGGGTTGCTCTGGTACTCACAATACAGGAAATTCCATAGTTGGAGACTAGGGGGCTTACTACCTTCCACAGCAATCCTGACAAAGCCCGTAAGCTGGATTACTTATCAAATTCGTACTATGAACTGAAAAACAAAGCAGTTTCCGTGCAGTTCACCGTTGAAAATATGCTAACCTTTTTTCCCGTCGTAAAATCGTATCATAACGTGTCATTTGACCTATAGAGGGTTGCCACACGATGTGTTGCGTCGGCGTTGCGACGTCTGAGCGGTGACGCTGCGTTGTACTACATATAAATAAATACTACATGCCACATAAAGCGTTGAAACGTGTGCATTGGATTTACGTTGCGATACCGCATTCCTCGTCTGACACTCGGTGCATTGCAAAGATGCTACGCACCGGCAGCGCCCGTGTGGTGTCGCTTTAAGTGCAAACTGAACGCCTCAACTTTCAAAATAAGCAATTAAAAAAGCTACTCAGTGACTTTTTTTGCAAAATGGCGGGTTTTTGTTACAGTTTTCATAAGATTTCTTTGTATGATATATTTTATTGGTATATTTTCAGTTTCTTAAATCTTTGTTATTTGCCTAGTTTGAATTTGGCACTATATTGAATAAAATTGTGAGAATATAAAATGCTCTTGCCTAGAATAGAAGCGCACAAATTCGCCACAATAATTTCAGTGATAATGACAAGTCAATAATCAAATTATTTTAGAAAATAATTTTCACTTTTCGAATACAATCGGTTAACATTTTTTTATTGCTTCCAGGAGAGTGCAGCTATCTTTTTTTCATATGATTCGTTGTATCTCCATATCGGTCTTTAGACAGCGTCGGCAGGCAAAAGACAATAATTTAAAACTTAAAACTCGTCATCTTCACAAGTCCTTAAAAGTTCATTGTAGACCCCCAAATAATAGGCATGGATGTCTGAGGCATTATTATTATTATATTACATTATATTTTTATATATATTATTTAATTTCATATTCATATACAATCAATTGTTAGATGTGGACGAGCAATATAGTGTCGTAACACCGCTTACTACGCACCGCCGTACCCCTCCCATCTTCGCCTCCTGGCCCCTTGTCCGATGCGCACGCGTTACGTCGCCGCGCTATTTCAACGCACCATGTGGTTCTAATTTATATATAGTATAACGTAGTAGCACCGCTCTGGCGTCGCGAAGTCCACGCAACGCATGTGGCATCGCTCTTAGTAGGATTGATTGAAGAGCCACGACGCTTTACTTAGTAAAAGATATAGGTACTTAGATAGATGGCAGGGTAAATGCCTTTCTTGAATTGGTGGGTGGTTATCTTAATTTTTTTTATACTACTAAGTGACGGGACGAACAAATCGTGCGTTTGAAGGTAAGTGATACGTCTGTTCATAACGGTTGTGGTGGCTTTAGCTTTAAATCGCAAAGATCTGAGGGGCATTGCCACTGCGCCCGGCACCGTGAATGCATGAAGCAAGATGACAAGTCCCATGTGCCTGTAATTTCACCAGCACCCATACTGTTCGAAACAGAAACGCTGTAATGCTCACATTACAGCTTGGCGGCAGAAATAAGTAAGGTGGCAGTACTTTCGTGGACGAACTCTTTCACAAGGAACTCTACTGCTACTAATGACTGACATAAATCACTCGAAATATCAAAAGTTACCCTTATGGTAACTATTTAGTTACATGCAGTTTCGGCTGGTGTACTTCATTCACATTAATTTAGTGTAAAAATCAGCCCTCATATTGAAATTCACTATACATAAGAGACACGCTCTTTAACTTGTAGATTTACACATTTGTGCTAGCCGACCTAACTCAATGTCAGACATCAAGATTTACCATCGAAATTGTTAAACTTGTAAGTTGTAATGGACATATTTAGTTGAGCAAATTCCTTGCGAAAGCAGTTAGTTTCCATCAGACGAATGTGTTCTGTAACGATAACTAGTTTATTTAACAAAAATAAATCGACGGTTCCAGTGAATAAACGTGTATTTAAGCGTACGTCACACCCCGAACGAAGCTAGCTAACTTAGCTTAGTTCACTAAGTTGCATGCAAAGCTAAGTTAAGAAAATACGTAGTAAGTAGTGACTATGGATACCTATGTGTGGGTGAGAAGGGCGGCAGACGGGCGACATATTTGACATAGCTAGTGGGATCATTGGGTTAGCTTAGTTAGCTCGGTAAGCTTAATTCACTATATGAATTGAAGTATGAAAACATGTCCCAGCTACGTGAGCTAAGCTAGCTTAGCTTCGTTCACCCTGTGGCCTGCGCATTATCAAAACACCAACTTTACAGGAGAAATAAAAAAGAGTTAAAAACTTCAATAACTCTGCACTTAAACTGTGTTTTTTTAATAAGGAGAGCTAAGGAGTTGAAATAAAAAGTTTTAATGTGTTGTTCGTTGTTAAATCTTTAAAGTCCATGGTTCAAATAGGTTGAAATTCTTTCATAATAATTTGTATTGTAAAAAAATCAGCAAATGAAATCTAGGGTACAAAAGATGTCAAGCGTTATTTTTCTGTTCGCGTCAGGCCGCAAATTCGGAACGACGACGGAGCGTGCAGCGGAGCGTTGCATTGAACGTGCATTGTCACGTGCAGCGTGTACACAAGTAATTTTCCAATACCAATGAGAGTCGGCAGCTTAAGGGCTCACATCTTCGCAGAAACGTAAACAAAATAAAACAATCAGTATAATTATATAATCTGTATAAATATGTATAAATATACTGATTGTTGAATTTTGTTTAATATATGAAAGTGATCTTTCCAATCTCTTTCTTTTTTTCTTTCGATCTTGACAATATCCTATTTTCGCGTCACAACATCGTTCGAAATCATAATAAGTAAAGTGCAAACACAGCCGGAGTTATGGCTTTCAAATCATCCATTATTCATTAAATAAGTCATACCTAAGTCATGAACGTGTTTTCTCCTAAATATATATCAATATCTTCCCATTCCATATTTACAGACCACGATACCTTTTTCACTAGCAAATCTTGATATACTGAATAAAACACCACTAGTATATCTTATTATTTTACCGACGACCCCGATCACCCGGCTGATATAGAGAGGGAACGTAGAGCACTGGCGATCACAAGTAATATACAGTTCGTTCGATGTAGCAAGCTGGTAAAAATTACACTTTTCAAAGACTACTGCCAATCGTTCTACACGAGCAGCCTGTGGTTCAGTTGTAGAAGAAAGAGTTCATCCAGTGTAGTGCTGCCACCTTATCTATTTCTGCCGCCAAACAGTAATGTTAGCATTACTGTGTTCCGGTTGTGAAGGGTAAGCGTACTGTTGAAATTACAGGCGCATGGGGCTTGTCAACTTATGTCTTAAGGTGACGGGCGCAGTGGCAGTACCCTTCATACCTTAGCGATTTAAAACTCTGAGTGACACTGCAGCTGTTATGGATAGGCGTGTAGCTTACCATCAGGCACACCACACACAATATTATAAAAAAATACTAAAAAAATCTTTCAGTGCCCTACGAGTCCAATACAATATTGGCTATAAATTGTTAAAGGGCTGCCCCGCTCTTGCAGTGCATCTACCTACCAAGTTTGCAGAGGCGCGGGTTGATGGTTTCAATGCCATTAACTGCAAAACAACAGCCTCATTGGTCAGCAAGCTAAGAAGCAGCACCAACACCATTTTACAGGACGTACCTGATAGGTATATACTAACCATTATGAAATCTTTCATCCGGGTCCTGCTCGAATAGTCTCACCAGAGTCTATTGGATATCAAGATGCGACTGAGAGATAGTAGCCTACAACTTTTATAATGAATTTTTTTATTTCTTGTGGTATTTATTATTGTAACCACTAACCTAGTCTTCAAAAGTTATTTTTGTTAGTTTACTAACACCATCGGACCTTAAAAGGAAATATAGTTGTCTGAATAAATAATTATATTCTTATTAAATATGCTCGTTGAAACGCGAAAACGCTCCAAAGGCCTAAACGCTTTATCAAAAACACCCTCAGATTTTTAAGTAAGCCCGCGTGCATGCTTACTACAACTTCCCACTGTTCTACTAGACTGGACACTCAAATGTCTGCTGTAAACTCTGTTACAAAGACACAAATACAAGTATGTACATTAAATAATGCAAGCTGCACGCCCCGCCGCGCCGTAGCGAATTTGCGGCTTGAAACTGATGCGGTATCCCGCTTATTTCAGTACTTATCGGTACAAACACCGAAAAAAAAATGGAAGTGCCATACGTCTCGATTACTATCGGAACCGATGTTGCCAAAACGCATACAAACAAAACGATAGTCGATATGAAGTCTTGATGATTGGTAATTTCTAATTTAAAACGGTGTAACAAATTCGGGATTGTATTATAATTTAAATTTTACCTAGTCGCTATATCGTTCAATGCCTTTATTGCAAGTTACGACGTTTTGATTTTATATTGAAATTTTCTTCAACATGCTGCCATCTTGCGGCCAGTAGCTGGACTACAACGAACGATTGACATCTGAACGAATAGGTAATCAGAAAATTGAAAATTTATTAAAATAAGATATTACCGATGTTTTGAAATATTACTACGGGTAATATTTTTGGTGCAGCTATCATTTTTGCACTCCAGAACAGCACAACAAGGCATCTTTCTACGATTTTAGAGAAATTGCACGAAAGAATGACACAACCATACCATACTCGCTCAAAGCTAAAATGGTGGACAGAGCGCAAGTAGGTCTTTTGAGACCTATAGTTGGCACGCGTCAGACGCTAACTAACCACTTCTACTCTTTATTGTTCTGTGTGTAGAAATTATGCAAAATACCCTACTAAAAAGAATTCAAATCTACTTACATTTCCAGACAACCTAGGTTCGTTATTAATTGGCGTGGGTTACAATTAGCTCCGCTCATTAGGTCGGAAACATGCCTGATGCTAACTAATCAAAGCAACGGTAGGGAAATAACCGCAAACTCTGGGTACTTTTGAAAATCTTTTGCAATTAGAAAATCTATATTAACACTAGACATATGTCGCTTAAAATATTAAACAGAATTTTTTCTTTCAATTTTGTATTTGCTGGAATTAACGTGGTCTATAAATAAATTTATGATAATACTTAGGGCGATCAATATGTACTTTCATTTCAGGAAAGGTTTTTGACATCGTGTTCTATTTACGATGGCGAATTAACAGACTGTATGTACGAATGCGATCCAGTTGAACGAAAAGTATAAAGGGTCGATTTATGGCAATACTTTTTTCCATAGTGAATGGCAAAAGACAATTTAATATACTAGCAGTAACTCGCTCACGCACACACGCTCGCGCATGCACACACATGAACACACATACATTGTTTATTGTCATATGCTATGCTCTATTTTGTAATATGATCATATGTTTTTTTAAATAATGTATCGTTCGTTATACACCTAGAGGCAGTGAGCCTGGTAATCTGTGAAACAGGTCCCCAACCTAGTACAAACTCCAGCTCTCACTAAGGAACTTCTACATGAAACGTAACTACAGAATAGACCTTTATGAGAGAAATAAAGCATTTTGTATTGTGTTGTATAATAGCAGCCCCTTGTGAAAAAGGTCTCCAATCCAGCACTATTTATTATTATTCTTTCTTTTTTAGCGGCAGTAGAGCTCCTTGTGAAAGAGTTCGTCCAGGGAAGTACTGCCACCTTACCTATTTCTGCCAGCAATCTGTAGTGCTCACATTACTGTGTTTTTTTTGAAGGATAAGGGTAAAATAACAGGTACATGGGACTTTTCAACTTATGCCTCAGAGTGACAAGGCGTAGTGGCAGTGCCTCTTAGATCTTTGCAATTTAAAGTTCAGAGCAGCACTGCAAATGGAGTGACGATTACCACCAGACGCGCGATTGTTCGTAAATTCCTTCTCGCTCCTTTTTGTCATATTTAACAGTAGGAATATTAGGTCTAAAAATATATATTCCGTTAAGGTGTATTACTTCCTTATTGTATATCCTACCTTTAACTTTGTTAAATATAACTAATTTCTTGTACTTACCTGATGACCGAACAACTTCACAAAAGATAAGAAGCGAAAAATTTAACTTCAGTTTCAAACAAGGTTACATTGGGGAAATACATTTCACATCACGATCTAGTTTGTCCGGCAGTAAAGTTACAAATACTAAAGCGACTGCACGAGAAGTATCGAGTGAAGCGAAGCGTAGTACTTCCACTTATGTCGCAGCAAAATATTTTTTTCTTTTTCTGCAGTCAAGACTTATGAAACTTTAAATTACATGTGGTCCGGTTGAAGTATACTTGCTCAACAAAGTTTTTAGAGAGGGAACCAATTTTTACCTGACTCCAAAATGTAGGAGGTTCTCAATTCAACTGTTGTGTGTATGTGTGTGTGTTACGCGATTTTTCTGATATTTGTTAAGCTATTTCGATGATTGTTTTTTTTTTGTTGGAAAGGAGGTAACCCAGTAGTAGTTTCATTTAAATTTTAAGAAAACATACCACGGATAAGATCCGATATCACTAAAACTTAGCAAAAACGAATTTTTGGGGTCGATTTTTTAATTAAAAAGCAATCATTATCATGTGCCTTAGTGTTATATAATTTATTCGCAGTGAATTTTGAATTATGAATACGCTTCATCATCGTACCTAGTGACATTTTGATGGCGAGTCGTAATAATTGGACAAACAATAGACGTTTTCCTGCTGAATAATACGTGTATTATCCTTCGCCGTGGCGAAGGACTACAACATCAACTATTTTCAACTGTGAATCTTATTAGAAAGAATTTTAAAATTGTGATAAAAAATTCATTTACACTCTTGACAGTGACAAAATGGTTGCTTCCGAATTGACAATTCAGTATGACCTCTATGCTACAGAATATATTCCGTAAGTGTGCCCATGAGTTCCATCAGCTTATTCCGTCTGTCCCCTTTTACCAGACGCACGGCGGATATCATCTACTTGGTCTATATTTCCTTCAGGCGTACAGCGGTTTTCGTGATTTTTTATTTACGCACAACCCAGTAACGGAATTCCCTGTTCGCAGCTGTATTTCCGAGCACATACAATCCGTATACCTTCACGGTGCGACTGAATAGACATCTTCTGGGCGAGCTCGTTCCGTCGTATTCTCTATTTTAGCTCCAGGGTTAGGGGTCAAGATCAAATCTATTTATTTGAAAAAAACCTTAATTATTAAGTTACGTAGATTTATTAGTGTTTAGTAACAACACCTCTCGCTAATAGGAAAGAGAAAGATTATAGGGCCCTTTGCATGAGAGCACGAGAGAGTTTGCTAATAGAGGGAAATGGCGAGATATCGTGAGGCGAGCTACATCAGCCCCTAACAAACATAATCCGTGATGACTAAGACCGCTCTGTCGAGAGTACAACAATAAAGAAAAAAGTGACTTTAAAGGCGCAAAGGACATGACGAAAATCGATTCGTTTTCAAGGTCACGGTTTGCTTTAGCTTTAATTAGTACTAAAATCCCTTACACAACCGACAAACCCATTAAGCATTGTTAGCTGTGTCTAGGCCATGAGTGCAGCGATAAGCGATTAAATGAATACTATATCTATTCCTATATTGGAAGGTTGTAAATAGCTAGGAGACTAAAACTACAATGAATACCGTAGTTTCTGGTAGCATTGTGTATAGCTTAGACAATATAATTTAGATAATATATTATAGATACAATTAGCATCTGTACAAAATTTTATCCAAAAATTAATAGACTGTCTGGGAAACCCAAGGACCGGGTTACCTTGCCCAACGCATTAGCATAGCCATACAAAAGGAGAACACTGCCAGCATCTTGAGCACCTTGCCGCAGGACCCAATTTAATTTATAGAATTTAATCCTAGTTTTACTTTCTGGTATTTAAGCTTCTGTTGTACCTTACTTTTGTATTATGAAAATAAAATAATATTTATTTATAATATTACATTAGTATCATCGCCAGTCTATGTATGTATATATGCATATCAAACTTGTTACTTTGGACTTTGGACCGTTCTTATTGCAAGCGGCATAGAGTTAAATTTAAACCTTTAGTGTCAAGTTTCATGTACTTTTGACCCTGTACGTACTATTACTGAACATACGTATTCTCTAAAAAGGGGGTTGTTCATACTTCTGCGTCGCCATTATCGTCAGTGTCCATCAGGTGAGGTGAGATGGTAGTCAAACGCAAACGCAAACTCAATATTTAATTTCATAGGTAAGCTAATTACACTTGAAATCATCATTAATAATTAAACTATACTGCTCATTTGTAAGACAGATTCCCCTGAGAAGAAACGAGCCAGAACTCTAGTTTAGTTTAGTTAGTAGAAATTTACAATACTTATTTCAAACATCATTAATCGAGACAACTTGCAAGAATTAAACGGGGCACAAGTACGCAGAAGCTGTATATAAATAACCCATCGTATAAAATGTTTGTTTCACTATAGTTTTAAAACTCGTGAGTGGCACATTTTGAACCAAAAGCACACTCAATCTTTTATTAAATAAAATCTTTTTAAGGATGTACCTCCAAATGCACATAATATGTAATTTACATATATTGTGCATTACTTTAAAAGTAATTCAAATTCAGACAATATTATTCCTATGCTCACGTAAGTGTCCAGTGTAAATTGTAATAAAAATAACGCATTCTTCAGCACTGTTGTATTCTATATGACAATAGAAAATTACGTTTTTCATTTAAAGCTGAGGGCTTACTTGTTGGGACATTAAAGCATGTAATTATATCTAATGCATTTTAATGTTTGAGTTTTTAGAACTTTTCCCATTGCAATTTGTTAGTTCTGAGGAGATTAACTTTTGACGACCTTGTTGATCGGGTGGTGTGCAAACACCTGGTTTCATGGTGTCGCCTTCTCTCGATTTTCAGTCAGGCCAATGTATAAAAATTAACTTTTCTATATTGTCTGAGGTCTGGGTGTTTGTAATACCATTATTGTTCCCGACTTCCATAACACAAGTACTTTAATTACTTACTTTGAGATTTTAGCAACGTATGTGATGTTATCTCATATAACTGTAAATTATTTATTTAACAATATAACTATGTTAAATAGAATCCACGCTAGCACGTAAAGTCGTGGCCATTCCCCAAAATTGCATATCAGGGGGGGTAATTTACGAGCGACATTCATTACACCGTCACAGCAATTTGATGGCACACCAGCCTGTGCAATGCGACTGTATCTAGATTTATGCTCTTTAAAAGACCCTGTTTTGCCCACCAGGCAATAGTTTTACTTAAATTCCCTCGGACTGCTCACACCTACGGAATGTGATAACGGTTTCCCGGAGTTTACCTACGCTACGATAGTCTAGGGATGGGTATCGACCAACAAAACGTGGATTATTGACGTCGATTTTTTTACAAAACAATCGATTTACCGATTAATTGTGGCTTACAAAATCGATAAATCCACGAAAGCGTTTATTTTTAATAATAATAATAATAATAACGCACACACTCAACATAGCTCCGCACTAGGGAAACGCTGTGTCGCGAGTGCCATGGACACACACATAGACAACCACAAATGACACCGAAACTTACGAGAGAAATAATGTAGGCCATACAAATATTTCTCTCGGCCCGGGAATTATATTTATCATTATCATATTTAATATGTACTGACTCAGGTGGCACACATAGGAATCTCGTAACATAACCCTCATTTCCCGCCTTATTTCAAATTATAACATTATAGTAATATAAATACCAGTATTAATTATAAATTTTTCAAAGGCGGTGGAAACAAATTTTATGATTAGTTTACGTAAACCGTCGTTCTGGTGACAAAGTATTGCGCGCAAGTCTCATTTTGCGAAAATCGGCTAAATAAAATTAACCCTTGGATTTAAAAGCGGTTGTTTTTTTCCAAATTTTAACATGTTTATAAAATATTTTTATGAAATATAGTTTTATTTTATTTTATTAGTAATAATCGATATGAAATCATCGATTATCCGAATAATCGAACCAGATGACATCGATTTAAAAAACATCCATTATTCCATAAAAACACCGGTAATTTCGATTAATCGATATCCATCCCCACCGGATACCCTCTACTTTCTAAGCAGAGGTACGAGATAGTTGTGTCCAGCAGTGAAACATTTATAGGTGATGAAAAAGAATACTCTAGACGGTGTTTTCAAATTTTCATAGCATTTTCCGACAATAGATAGTGTCGTCTGAAAGCTGTTCGTGTTCTTAATATTTAATATTTGTAAACATGACGCTTACAAAGGAAACTTGTGCAACCAAATATAGTGAAGCAATTAAATAATTTCAGACTCAAAACAATTATCTTTTACAAACAGGGTGTGAGAAGTTATACTTCTAAATTTACAATATTGATATTAAATCAGTATTCTATATCGGATTGACATAATGAATAATGTATTCTAATTATAATTATTTGAACTAGCCGGGGTCACACAGACTCATCCAACTTTATAAACAATCTGAAATTAATATTAGTCTTGCTTCAAAATTTTATACTTGAGTGAATTGAAACGATTGGTTTGGAGATATTACTAGACTATGAACATAGGTCGCTAAACTCTTGTGATTTAATCAAATAAGATCTGTTTCTTACATGTCACTTTATAAATCTTTAGGGTCACACATTGTAATTGGGTAATTTTCAGGTAAGTTTTTTGTACTCAATGTTGGTGACAATTTCTTTTTTTGAAATATTTATAGAACATCATCATGAACTATTACTTAATATTCGAGTTTGGTAACCTGAAATATTCTTTAATATTTCATGATGATATATTCGAGTAATAAAATAATATAAATTGTCATCAAAATTGAGTACAAAAAACTTACCTGAAAATTACTGACTTACGAAATTACTCTTCCACAATACAAACTTAGGCCCTACTAGGTATAAATGTTAGTAATTCAGACAATTGAAGTCGTTCCTTATTGGCTACATAAAAGTGACTTGTAGACTTCCTCAAGGTATATGATCAGCTGACTAGTGCTTGATAAATGTGCGCATTCAATTACGTACGTCAAAATATGATGTATAACCTGTGCACAAGCACATGAACATATAGCTTTATATGAACACATATAAGGTATCGGTGATACTGATGTACTGCAACATTTCACACTGTTTTGTGAAAAGAAAATGTTGTCTTAAAATGATATTAAAAAGTACACGAAGTTTACTTAGTAGATGTTTTTAATTGGTTACAATATATATTTTCTCAAAATGTAATTTCAAACACCTTTTAACATTAATAACACGTGAAGAAATATATGAATTATTAATAGCAAATTTGTAAGATAATGCGCACAATAAATGTACAGGATTTAAACGCTAAAGAGCTCTTTGTGAAAGAGTTTCTCCAGGTTCGTACTACAACCATACCTAAATAAAGTAATAGAATACTCTATATATCTGTGTTTCCCGAAAAGTATACAATTTGGGGCTATTGAAGCCTAGAGCGTGAGTAGGCATGTTTTAGACAAATGCGTACCATCGTCGCTTAATACCAGGTGAGATACTGGCCAAGTGTATGAATATTATTTATTTAAAAAAACCTGTTCCTGGCGCTAAGCAGTTATGTGAGCATTACTGCGTTCCAGTTTTGAAGGGTAAAAATGAAAGAAACTAGAGTGACGGGCGCAGTGGCAGTGCCACTTAGGTCTTTGCGTTCTAAAACTTTGAATGGCACTACAACTATTCCGGATAAGCGTGATGGTTACTATCAGGCGCACGATTATCAAGTGAAGGAAAGAACATTCCCTTCACTTGATAATCATAAACAAACCTGGTGCACAGATAACAGCTTGTAATTGAAGATGAAAAATAGAACTTTTTTTTATGATACTAAATGACGGAACGAACAAGTCGTGTGCCTGGTGGAAAGCGACACGCCTGTCCATAACAGTTGCAGTGCCACTCAGAGCTTTAAGTCGCAAGGATCTGAGGGGCACTCTGAAACATAAGTTGACAAGTTCCATGTACCTGTAATTTCACCAACACGCTTACCTTTCAAATCCGAGATGCAGTAATGTTTACATTACGGCTTGGCGGCAGAAATAGGTAAGGTGGCAGTACTTCCCTGGACGAGATCTTTCACAAGAAGCTCTACTGCTACTAAATGTTGTACGAGTCAAAGGTATATTTATTATTCTATCGAATCATAGTTGTTATCTATCAATCAATACAATTGCTAACACAAAAGCTCCACGTGCTGTCTACAGTCCCAAAGTCTGAGAAAAAACTACATTAATAAAGAGGGTGAGCAAATCCGTCGAATGCAAAAAATTCAACAGACAAAATAATAGGTATGTCTACGTACGAAGATGCAATGATTTATTCATACTGAGCGATTACCAAGTCGCACAATATTAATAAATAATTATTTACAAACATTGTGTAGTTTATTGTCAAAGTATAAATAAAAAAAGTAAAAGTACATGAGACCTCACAACTTAGAATAAAATGTAGCGAACCTATATAATTATATTAAACCTATACAAAATACCTATATAAAATGTAGCGAACCTATATAATTTTACGAGTACACTGTAATGTTTTCGATGAGATTCGTAGGTATTTACATTTCATTACGCCTGTATCATCCAGAATATACATACCGTTATGATGAGAAATGTATTAAGTTTCATATGTTATTGTATTCTTTAACCAAAATAATTTCGAAATGGTGTTAAAAATATCACTGCAATTATTTTGTTTAAAATACATCATTACTATCTGATTAATTTTGTCAGCGATCAATAAAATATAACTTTATATAAAACTCAATTTAACAGATTCGTTATCGTGTTTAAAAAGCGTCATTGACTAAAAGTTCAAAGGGTATTTATTCGATTAGAGTAAATATTTATTTAAATCCGTACAATTTTTATGACACGAATATTAATAACGACAAGATTTTGTGTCATGATCATCATCATTTCAGCCGAGAGAGATCCACTGCTGAACTTATGCCTCCTCCAAAGAACGCCACATCAATAGGTCTTGTGGTGTCTGCATCTAGGGATTTCCGTAACCTTGTGGCTGCTCTGCCCATGTACGTTTTCCGGTACGCGGTCGACATTAGAGTACTATTTGGAACCATCGCTATACATAAATTCTGCAAACAACGTGCTCCATCCACTGCCACCAGTTTTGCAATACTTTTGGCTATATCGGCTACTCTGGTTCTCTTCACTTCTGGGATTTTGTATCACTTCTCGTTAATTATGCCTGGGCTCAAACTAGGAAATTCGCTGTACTCTGCCGCCACGCACTAGTATGAGCATTACTGCGTTCCGGTTTGGAAGAATAAGAGTCATGGTGAAATTACAGGCACATGAGACTTGTCAGTTCATGTCTTAAGGTGACGGCCGCAGTGGCAATGCTCCTCAGGTCTTTGTGATTTAAAACTCCGAGTGACACTGTAACTATTATGGACAGGCGTGTCGCTTACTATCAGACGCACGACTTGTTCGCCCTGTCAGTTGGTATCAAAAAAAAAAAACTATGAGTACCAGAGTAACGGAATCCATTTCGGACCCAAACTGATTTATTAAACTTCATTTCCGAAATTAATCCTACAGGGAATCGAACTCAGAATCACCACGTCCAGCGCCCACAGTGTAAACCATTAGGCCACTGAGGGTATAAAAATCAAGAAGAATGATAGTAAATTTTACGAAAATGATATTAAAGAATAATTTCCACATAACAGTAACAACGTTCCAGACAGATGGTCAATCCACAAACTAAAGATTATGCAAATTGCAAATACCCTCAATTAATATGAGTGGAGCGGATCCTAAAATACCCACTTGATTAACAGACGTGTCTTGAATGTTCACCAGATGGTTTACCTTAATAAATGCGAGTTGGAAAATTAGTAAAAGTTTGAGGACCATGTAAAAAGCAACTTTTAAATTAGTTTACATATGTATAAAATTTAAAACTGGAACAAAATTTAAACAAATCCCTTAAGCCCGGTGACAGGTTTTAAAACAGATGTTTTTTGGAATTACACACATTGCATTGCAACCATTGTACTCCTTTTGACGTTTTGTTTTTCTTCATATTTGTTATGTAAAAATTCTGGATTAAATACGTTTACGATCCCAAAGGATTTTCAATTTCTTCCCCTTTCTCCCTCTATTTAAAACCTACTAAGCAAGCGTTTCTATATACACATAAGACAAAAATATCTTATCAAAAAAATTACAGACTACCTGGGAAACCCAAACGCAGCTATCTTGTCCAACGTATTAGCATAGCAATAAAATGTGGGAACTCTGCTAGCATCTTGGGCACATTGCCGCGGGAACCTAATTTTATTCATCTAATTTAATCCTAATTTTAGTTTCTAGTAAGTATTTAAGCTTTTATTGTATTTTAAAGCTTATTTTAAAATGTCTTTTGTTTTAACAATCAATTGTAGTTTAATGTTATTATTATGTTGCAATACCCTATCAGGGTTCATTCAAATGCTGAAAGATTTTAATTATACACCATACCTAACATATAATTGCAATAAATGCTTCATGTTGATACTAAAACAAAGAGAATAAAAATTTCAGTTAAGATTACCAAGAGTGTTCAATCGTTATATAACTTATCAAATTACACTTTGTATAAGTTACAATTGTGACAAACCATAAGCGATTTCAAACGAGCGATTAAATGTGTTAACTAGCAGGACACAAAGCAGTGGCTGCTAAGAAGTAGAAGAACAAATATTACTCTTGAATAGAGAGAGTTTTAAAGATTCTATGAATGAAATTAATCGAAAACTTTTTCATGCTTAACAGTCGATGCTATCGCGGCTTGAATTCAAATTTTTCCCGTACTTAATTTATTTTTTTATAAACAAAATTAAAGCTTTTTTTCCGGATTGTTCGATCTTTGTATTAATAACTATAACAAACTAGTGGAGTAATTTCACAAAAAATAATTCAATATCAATTCAATAAAAATTTAATTAATACAGTGAATAGCGACATCTCTCACCAGGACTGGTAGCTGTAAAGGTGTACCTGGGTGATAAATCTGTAACAGATTTCTCATAGATGACGCTACGACTGAAAAGTCGTTGAAAGACCAAGTACAAAGACACGACGCAAGCACATAGAAAAATTCGTGAGGTCCGTTGGTTCGTTCCGTGGCTTAGTTGGTATAGCGTCTGGCACGGTATGCAAGAAGACGTCGGTTCGAATCCGACCGGATCGAAGGAATTTTTTCTGAGTGTTCGATCTTTGTATTAATAATTATAACAAAATTAAAGCTTTTTGAAATATGTGTATTATATATAGTTCAGTTGATATTAAAAAAATCATTGTTATATGTAAAGTACCTATTGAATGCGGCGGTTTTCTTGTAAAATTTCGAGGTACGTTTTTTTTGTTAAAATATTTAGGAATCGTATCGAGTTCTTTTTGACTGGTTGAAATTTTTTGAAAAGAGACTGGTTGAAGACTGTACCACCTCAGTCAACCGTGACCATGGGACCTGTAAAGGGCCCGAAACGTCGGTTTGTTTGAAAAAACAAATATACGCGATTTAAATCCGGAAAAATAGTTTCATTCCTATTTAGGAATCGTGTTTTCACACGGCATGTTAGTTAGTGTATATCATCAATTTTACTATATATTGTTTCCAAAGATCGATTCAACACTGTTATGCGGAATCAACCAAAGTTATTTAAGGTTGTATCGACTCTCAAATAGAAGAGCCTAACATTTCACATATACATAATTTGTTTCATTGTTTGAATAATTTTTATGACTTTCATGCATTGACTTACAAATAAATGGACGACGGGTCTAATACAAAAACCACGAAAAAAATGTCCCAAGTCAACCTATTCGAAATTTAAATTGTAATATCATCGCAGTATCGCGCTGTCAGTAGAACAAATGAAGACTAAAGCGGAGTGTCGCGCTCTGTATACGATTTTAGCGCCTTACAAGTGCGGACACTTTTTAGCGCGGACCCGACGTCCATATAATTGTAAGTCAATGCTTTCATGCAACGAAAGTACTTTTGAAATCCATAATTTTGGTCACACGTGACTTTACACATATAATATATTATGTTTATAATTTTTATTTTGTACATGGCAACTCAAGTGCTATGTTGAGAGAATTGTATTTTGTTTTCTGTTCATTACTTGCTGTATACATTAAGATAGATGTTAAATTTCATATTGTATTGATATTGTATATATTATGTTAGGATACCAAATAAATAAATAAAATAAACATAATCATATTCAATAAAAATAAAAATATGTTTCATGTATTCATATTGTTTTTAATTATTGTTATCCTCTATTTGTTATTAGGTCCATATCAAATCGTTTTGTTTTAACCGACTTCAAAAAAGAGGAGGTTCTCAATTCGAGAGTATTTTTTTAGTGTATGTTACGCGATTACTCCGGCATTTGTGAACCGATTTCTACGATACTTTTTTGTTGGACTTCAGCATTGGTTTCATTTGAATTTGAAGATAATATTCCGCCTTTAAGAGTGGCAAACTAGGGGATGAATCCGGGTTCGCGCAATTTCCGGTAACCGATTTCAATAAAACATGGCAAATAGACGTTTTTTATAAAAAAAAAATAACACAGACCTCAAAAGTACAATTAACTTTTTTTTTTTAATTTAAATAACGCACACACTCAACATAGCCCCGCACTAGGGAAACCCTGTGTCGCGGGTGTCATGGACACACACATAGACAACCACAAAGTACACCCAAACTCACGAGAGAAATAATTGTAGGCCATACAATTATTTCTCCCGGCCCGGGAATCGAACCTGGGACCTCTGCGTGGCAGTCCGGCATGGTAACCGTTCGGCCACGGAGGCAGTATTTTTAATTAGAAGTGTATTCCTATCAAGTATATTTTTCGCTAATGTCTGTACCTTACCCCGTAACCAAGGGTCTACTGAACATCAGCACTGAGGGCCTCTTAACCACAATATAAGCTGAGTGAGTTCCTATTGTTACTCGGGCCATTTCACGCATGGGAATGTCCGTAATGGTAATTTTATTTTATTTTCTCTTTTTGTTGATATTGCGACCTTGTTTGTGTTTATTACGTAATTATCAGTGCTGTTATCTTTATTCTCTTGGTATCTTATTTTATTCTCAAGTACAGTAATATGTTTGCTTTAACAATTTTTCTTTTTTTTCTTTAACAATTACTAAGTATATTCTATATTTCTCTCATGACACTAAGTGACACTATCAGTTGCAGTGTCACTCAGAGGCACTGCCACTGCGCCTGTCACCCTGAGACATAACTTGAAAAGGTCCATGTGCCTGTAATTTTACCAGCACTCTTACCCTTCAAAACCAGAACTTAGTAATGCTCACTTTTATGCTTAACGGCGGAAACAGGTAATAGGCGCAGTACTTCACTAGACAAACATTTTACAAGGAGCTCTACCGCTACATTTCCTATTAGCATTATTATGTTAATAAATGATTATTATAATAATAATGTACCAGACGCCCACACCGATTATTTGTTCTCGTATTACTGCGTACTGATTTGAAATGGTAAGCGGTGCTGGTGAAATTACAGGCAAGTTCTAAGACTTGTCAACTTATGTCTCAGGGTAACGGGCATAACGTATCATCCAAATTAAAACGATAGATATAGATATAGATATTCCGATAAAAAAGTTAAGTAACACAAGAAAAATAGCTATAAGAGTTACTTTGACTGAGATGCTGTCAAAAGCAATTATTCCATTAGCCAAGCCATTCAGCCATTAGTCTAATTGGGTAGGACTGAATTAGCTCCGAAAACATTGGCTCATAAACTTACTTACGTGGTTATAGATCATTTATTTTGCCTTCTTGTAACAATTGTTCGTAGTTTGTTTCCCCAAATGTACCAAGAAATATCTAAAGAAACTGAAAAAAATCTTAAAATCTCTGTTCAAACCTAAAAGAATGTTCTAGACACCCGACACTACTCCAAAATGTTTCGGACAACCTTTCCAGAATGCACTCACTAATGTGTTCATTCACAAAGGAATGAAGGTATACCTTTTCATACCGCTTTTGTAATCTTAAAAAGGATTGCAAACAAAACCACATGAACGAGAGCGAAAATTTCGGAGATTTAGCAATTTTACTACGATATTTGACTAGAATTGAACCCATTATCTATAGCTGCTTTTTAATATTACGTATAGAGCTCAAATTTGCAAGCTTTGTATGGACTCCCAACCAAAACGTTCGCCATAATAAAATAGAAAGGATAAAGCGTTATTTCATCAAATAATAATAATATTTATTCACCAAGTCACGTCACGCAACATTTAGCATGTCAACGTACAATTTGTAGATCTTTCAAAACACTTAGCCTCTAAAAAATGTCACACAATACTCTAAATATACAATATCTATGTCAAACAACATCAGTAGATAATATTATTTGACATAGATATTCTTCTACATCTGTTTAATTATTAAACAGATGAATGAATGAATGAAATATTCTTTATTGCACAATAAAAATTACATTGACAAAACAGAACAGTAATGTAAGTATCACAGAGTAAGATAATGCACAACAGGCGGCCTTATAGTTAAGTAGCAGTTTCTTCCAGGCAACCTTAAAATGGTATTATAACGAAACCACTTTTATCATACAAGCAACTCTCTTAATTAAAGAAGAAGTACGTGTATACATGTTATGGCATATCGTGTCATGCCAATTCTGTTTGTCATGTGATTTTGGGAAAAAATTTTTTTTTTGCAATCTACCTTTTATGGATACTACAAATTATTCTAATTGCTCTTTTTTGAAGCTCTGGACTATATAGTGCATCATAATAATGTAGACTACGAGTCATCCCTTAAGTTGTATAACATTGTTCAATTGCAGCATCGTCATTCTCTAATTGACCTGATATATTTATACAAAATTTTGCATAACATTGTAGACGCCCCTTTTTGTTACAAAATATATTTTTTGGGTGCCGCGAAGTAATGAAAGAGCGAATCGCAGAAAAGATCTTTTTGTCGTTAACATTAGTAAAACATGTTACGACTACCACAACGACGACGAAGTTAAAATATTCGCCTCTTCTTTGCAGGAGCTTAAAAGCTACATTAGCAAACCAAATTTTAAAATGGATTTGTATTCTCATCATTTAATCGACCACAGAGATCGTCAAATTGGAAATGAAACTATTTTTTTCGGATCTAAATCACATATTACAAGAGAGGTACATCATGACGTTACAGGCGACCATACAAATATACACAATTTAGATGAATATATATTATATGATGAGTTTAAAATAGAATAAGTTTATCCAGGTAATTACTGCCACTGCATTAAGGGTGCTGGTGAAATTACAGGCACTTGGGACTTGTCAACTTACGAGTATGTCTCAGAGTGACGGGCGCAGTGGCAGTACCCCTCGATCGTTTAAAGCTCTGAGTGGCACTGCAGCTGTTATGGACAGGCATGTGGCTTAACCCTCAGATTCGTCCCGTCACTTGACATTATAAAATAAAATACAGATCCCAAAAAGTTGTTTAATTTCCAATGTTTTAATAATTGCGAAACCTAAGAACTCTCTCTCTCTCTCTCTCATGAATACAACAGAAAATCTTATCGTCATTAATTTATGCAAAATTTAGATTGTAATCAGGAAAGATAAAATTAAATACGAATTAAAATGTCACGTACGATACGATACGAATACAACGCCTAGACGCCATAGCTCTTATTCCCTAGAGTACGAAACGACCACTAGTGTCTGACGCTACATAGAATGACACTATGACACCGTGCCACTTACAAAACTCCAGCAAGAGGGTCGACTCCATAACTGAGTTCATGGAAAGATTAAAAAACCAAAGTGCCAGCATCAGGGTTTCCATTATTTATTCGTGAACTTCGGAGTTGCAAAAATATTTAATTGGGATTTGGAGATCCAAAAGCTAGCAGCTACCTTGTCTAATGTATTATTATAGCTATAAAAGAGGGACACGTTGTTTGTATTTTGGGCACCCTGTCGCGGGGACCCAATTTCATCTATTTAATGTAGCCTTAATGCCAACATTAAAGCCTTTAACCCCTTGTACGTTTTTTGATATTTTATCTCAAGGAATCGGATAGTCATTTTCTTAACTTTGAATATTAGTATAAAACAAAATGAAAATAAGCTTATCTCCATAAACGGTTGCCCATACATGTACAATGCGATTAGTCAATTTCCATTTGCTACATACACTTCAGAATTTCGCTTTGCCATGGTCATTAAACAAATAAAAAATTAATTTCCTATTCAACTTTTGATTTACCTCATATTATGTATATATTAAAAAGTACAGTTAGTAGTAGTATTTAAATAAATTTGTATTGAATTGATATTCAATAATTTTTTGTGAAATTACTCCACTAGTTATGATATAGGCGATATAGGTATGTTATTATTATTAACACGAATATCGAACACTTAGAAAAAA
Source organism: Hyposmocoma kahamanoa (assembly GCF_003589595.1). Lineage (NCBI taxonomy): Eukaryota > Metazoa > Arthropoda > Insecta > Lepidoptera > Cosmopterigidae > Hyposmocoma > Hyposmocoma kahamanoa. The sequence goes on along the minus strand of NW_020653627.1, from coordinate 38,914 downwards.
TTCTTTCGATCCGGCTGGATTCGAACCAAACTAACAAACACAACAACACCTATTTTTCTTCTTCTAACAAATTCTTTTAACAAAACCGTGCCATACGCTATGCCAACTAAGCCATGGAACGAACCAGCGGACCTCACGAATTTTTCTTTGTGCTTGTTTGTCAGATCTTTGTATTTGGTTTTCAACAACTTTTTAGCCATAGCGCCATCTATGAGAAATCTATCAAAGTATTTCGTCTCCCAGTTAGTATTTAAATAATCAATAAAACATAGGAAACACTTTAAAAGCATCAATTATTTTGGTATAAGCATGCATCATCACCTAATGCACACTGGGTCGTTTATGGCAGCGGGAGTTGATTTCATTCGCGCTGTTGACGCTCTTATCAAGCTATTTACGTTAACCATTAATAAAACCAAGTGCTTACAAATACTACATTGATTTGTCACCTGGAGTGACTTGAACACAAAGCTTTATTGACTTTTGTCACTTTTTATCTTATTATTCCATGATTCGTTATTAATAACTATTTATATTTAACATTCGTGAACTGTATATTCCTCCTCCTTCCAGTGTATATTATACTCGTACCAAATATGTATGAACAAAAAGCAATTAGGTGGGCAGTTATCATGGTCAGATGCACAACGCTATGTAAGGTGTTTCTCTGCGGTGTTTAACACACGATAATTAGAAAAGATATCAGCATTATACCCTTACATAACATTGCATCAACCTAATTTAACCAGATTAACGATTCAACATAAAACTTATTGTAGTGGTAAGTGCGCGTTGAGATATTTAACCTGAGACTGGCGTAACAGTCGCCGAATAGCATTTCTAAAATATAAAAATTCTGAAAATAATCGCAAACGGAGCGACACATAAAGCCGGTGTTGAAGCTATTCGCAGTCGCAGACTTCTTTATCCTTGTTTTACCCGCACATGATCCCACCAAGCAATACAAGTGGGAAGGTGTAGCACAAGTAGAAATCCAGTTCAAATTATTAAAAACTTTTTATTTTTTTTATTTTTGATTTAAACATAAACCAAATCACACAGAGAAATTCGTAAGATCCGCTAACACGGTCTATAAATCAATTGGTAAAAGCAGTAGCACCGGTGTGGCAACAGAAACTGGTTCGAGTCCAGTCAGATCGAAGGAATATTGCTTTGCGATATTTGATCTTTAATCATATTAATCAATAATAAGAACTTTCTGGTCTATAGGACATGCCGTACTCTGGGTGCTTCATTTGATTTTTGTATGTTGTCAAAAGACGATATCAGGTATTTAGTTAAGAGCTGTTCTGAATAAATTTTCTAGAGATACAATAAAATTACCACGGCAGTGATAAAGTATACCGTAGTTTATTTTGTTTATGGTATTCTCTGACACTTAATACATCTTGGTACTTGGTACTTGGTGCAACGGGCTGGTATCCGCAACTCGACGACAAAGCGCCTATTTTGCGTGTGGCACTTAATACATATAGATATATAGTTTATAGTACTTTATAGAGTACTTTCTATGTTGCACACTTTTTGTTTACGTCACTCGTATTTGCCTGAAGCTCTTATGAAAACTATAGTTGTTCCGATACTTAAGATCTCCACTGGTGATACATCAAAAAATAATAATTATAGACCTATATCCCTAGCTACAAAATTACAATTGCAAAAGTATTTGACGGGTTATTAAATAAGCAATATTTAATATATGATACTGTACTGTCGCTTCACGACACTCAATTTGGGTTTAGGGAGGGCCTGTCCACGGAAAGTCCTATATTATCTTTAACACTAAAATAAAAAAAAAAACATATTGTGAAGTACTATATCAAGCGGCAGATTCCGGTATGCGGCAGTATGACTAATGTTGTAAGGTGGGGAAATGCATACTCTGGCAAATATTCCTTAGAATGCAGAGTGAGGCGGGGTGGACTTACCTCACCAAGGCTTTCTAACCTATATGTCAATTCTCTGATTGAGGAGCTCAGCAGCATGCATGTTGGGTGTTTTATTGATGATATTTATGTGAATAACTTAAGCTATGCCGACGACATGGTGCTGCTGAGCCCGTCGATTGGTGGCCTGAGGAAATTACTAAAAGTTTGTGAGAATTATGCACTTTTGCATGGTTTGAGGTACAACGAAAAGAAGAGTGAATTTATGTTATTTAAAGGTAACAGTAAATATTCAGACAATATTCCACCTCTATTTCTTAACGGAGTACCATTAAACCGTGTAAAACAATTTAAATACCTTGGGCACATAGTCACAGAAAACTTGTATGACAACTTGGACATAGAAAGGGAATGCAGAGATTTGTCAGTTCGGGGTAATATGCTGGCTCATAGGTTTGCTCGTTGTACAGGTGAAGTCAAAATAACGCTTTTTAAAGCATATTGCCAGACATTCTACACGAGCAGCCTATGGGTCGATTTCACTCAGAAGGCCTATAACTCCCTACGCACTATGTATAATAATGTGTTCAGGGCTCTCTTTGGACTTCGTCGATACTGCAGTGCGTCAGGCATGTTTGCCGACGCTAGTGTAGAAGATTTTTACGCACTAATGCGTAAAAAGCTGGCATCCTGTCTGCGCAGAGTGCGAGAGAGCTCAAACAAAGGTCTTAAAATGATAGGGGATAGGTGGGACTCCGATCTGCTTGCTAGGTTCACCGTACTTCACGTCCTGGAAGCCACCATGTAATCATTTCATTATGTAATCAATTCAATTCATTTCATTCATTTATTGATTTTATTTTATTTTTATTTTGTAATTTTTGTACTAACAGTAGAATAGATAGCTTGTAAGTGTACTAACAAAATGGACTGTATATTGTCTGCAATAAATGATTTTTATTTTTATTTATTTATTTTTTGTATGTATTCTACCGTCTTAGGTTTGCATCTTTATACCAGCACCTATAGACCAGCATTTCGGTTTATACGTCGAGTTCGTAGCAAAAACAGATGATAAAAAACTTATTTTTTCAAAATCACACTGTACTTCGCGTCAGAGTAGCTACTCTAATTTAGATTATGAAGGTTCTAAATCAAGCTTAAACTCGTTCTTGCTTAAAGTTATTCTTGTCACTTTCGAGACAAACCTTCAAAGTAGCCTTCCCTTCGGGATTTTGTATAATGGGAACATTACTAGAAAGGGTTGCTTAGGTAGATGGTTTCGAAGTGCGGAGAGGATGAATAAAAGAATATTCAAGAAACAGTTATATAAGGCCCATGTAAGCGGATAATTTGATAAGCTCCGAGCAAGGTGAACTTACCACGACCAAATTACGTTTTCAAAGAAAGGCAAGCTCAAGACTTAAAAAACGAGCGTGTTAAGTCTGGAGCTTACCTTATATGAAATGAAAGCATTAATACATGCTGATGAAGCTAAGAACGTATGTCAGGGTCGTATAAATACACCGGAGTGCAAATTCTGAGGAGTATTAGCAGGTATTAGATGACATAATTAAAAGTTTCACTTTGTACCGGTAGATGTTACATTACAGAACACAAAGCGTTTTGCTTCTAGACATTTACTATTTCACAGCTATGGAGTTAACCACAATACCATGTGCTGTATGCATTTCCTGAATAATACAGCGAAGAGAATGGACAGGTTTTTTTTTTGTTAAGCGACGATGTGGCCGACGAAGTTACGCGTTTGTCCAGGAAATGCCTATTCACTCTACTCTTGAATAGCCCTAAATTGTAGCTATCGGGGAATACATACACCGGCAGTGTACAATCCACGTTCACATCATTCTATCGGGTGAGATTGCCTGGACACACGAAAGCCTATTCTTTATTTCGATCCTTCCTACGTAAACAATCGTAAGCCCTTACTTTCAACTTTAGAAGGGAACGTTTTTTTAATATATTGAAAGAACTAAAATGAACTTAACACCTGCAATTCTTGAGATATTGCAACTAAATTTAATACTTTGTAAAATTCGTGCTTTGTAATTTTTCTGCTGAGTATAATACATCTACTTAAAAATAAAGTGATTTATAAAAAGCATCAATTTTTGTGGTTTGTGATAGATTACATAGGAGGATATAAAATAGACATAGTCAATTTATAAAAAAGATACCACACGATACTAGTAAGGGTTATCACAACCTCTTAAAACTATTAAACTATGGCGCTATAACCTTACTTTGACCTTTCACACAACAACGCACTTAAATATGCTTGTTACAAGAGGTTAAAACTAGATTATTTTATAGGCAGCTTTGTGACAATTCGTTCACTCAATTCATACCATGAAGCAGCTTTTGACAACCAGTATAGTTACTCGTTCGCAGGGAAATCATTCGTTCTATCACATCATTTTTTTATTATTTAGCAGTAATAGATTATTTGGTTAATTGGTTTGTCATGGTAAGAATATGAATAACGTATTTAATAATGTACATATATATATATATATATATATATATATATATATATATATAGCAGCAGAGCTCCTTATACAAGAGTTCGTCTAGTAAGGCTCATGACAGGTCGTGACTTGCGCGAGAGCGACATAATGTGTGTGATCTCTATATACAATAGCAGTATCTCGCGCTTTTTGTCACTCTCGCGCAATTCGCGCCCTGTCGTGCTAGCCCTACAGGGAAATACTGCCACCTTACTTATTTCTACCGCCAAGCAATAATGCGAGCATTACTGCGTTCCGGTTTTGAAGAGTAAGGATGCTGGTGGAATTACTGGCACTTTACAACTTTACTTGATCTCTCAAGGTGAATAACGGGTGCAATGGCACTGCACCTCAGATCTTTGCGACTTAAAGCTCTTTGCACTGCCAATGCCATGCACAAGCGTGTCGCTTACCACCAGAAATACGACTTGTTAGTCCCGTCAATTGTCAACATAAAAAATAATCGATTTATTGACTAAAGATTGTTTCTCAAAAGTTTATATTAAGCCCCAGGTCTAAAGTCAGGGACTTTGAAGGTTATGGATAAGGATCTTCCTGTTCTGACAATCATGAATGTTGTCGATATTAGACTTGTTATGAAGAGTTATTAATTAAAGAAATAAAAACTCGTTTATTATTAACATCTGAACCGTAATAAGCTCCGTAGAATTTCAACAACGTATAAACTGTGATTAGCGCTCAGTTTGTAGGCATAAACCGAGAAATAATTTTTTTCTAGTCAATATTTTGTGTTGTTTCATATTTCAACCTACGTATTTTTCTGTAATGGAAAGTGTTTATTGTTCATATTTTTTTCGTTGTCTATGGCAACAGATTACTAAAAAAAGTAGTAGACTGTGTGCTCGCTATTTGCAAAAAACAACTGGACTGTAAAATCACAAAGTGTAAAACATTAACAATTGCATCCATCTCAAAAGAACTTAATTTTCATTTGGAATATCCCAAATAGATAATGAACCTGTACATGAAGATTTATAATACTTGCGATAAATCTAGCGAAAAAAAAAACGACTGAAATTACTCATGTATATCGCTTGCTCGTGACAAATTAATATTAATACAAGTGCCGTATCCAGGACCTACTTTTACGCATTCCTAGTTGTCACGACCGAACAACATTGCATACCAGCAATTTGGCCTTGTAATTTACGCAATATTATGTCCCCTTACGAAATTCCTATTGTGATATAAAGGTTCGATAATCTTGGATAAGTCTTTTATTGTTGTATACGGATCTTGGTTTGAAGACTTTTACAATAATTTTATTCTGCATCTAGGAAATTGTACTGCTACCACCGTGACTATCGTTATAAAGCCTTTTTTGCATCTTGCATGAACTTTGTTATGCATCTCTCGTCGCACCATTTTTATTCAATTCAGAAGCCAACAAACGCTATTAAATATAAGAAATTAATGGTAAATTTAACCCAGCATTACAATTTACTTATATTAATCTGTATTATTATTATTATTTTTAATATATATAATAGACACACGCTTGGCCACAATCTCACCACAATTATGTTATTAAATAATGATTTTGTTGCTAATATGATATTCTTTCACTTATTGTGATAATAGTCCCCTAATTTGTTATAATTTGTTGTAATATAAATTTATTACAAAGACCAATAAACGTTGATTGGTGGCCAGTCATTTCAAAGGAATTTTTCTTTGTGTCGTTCAACTTTGTATCAATAATGATATTTATCTCCTTTTCTTATTTAAGAGCTAGTCTCTTGGCGGTGTCATCAATCATCTCTGCTTAGTGCCCTAACTTCTTTTTCCCTTATCTGATCTAAATATCTTTCTCTGCCTCTCTTTTCATCGATAATGCTTCTATTAAAACTGTCGTGACGTATTAGATGCTCAAACATCTTTTCCCTTCGGTTATTTATTGTTTGATAAGCTTCTTTTTCCTGCACTATTCATTTAACGACTTTTACAAACAATCATAATTTTGACATAAAAAAAGTATTATATCTGTTGTAATAAAATACGCCCATGAAAATGAAGATAGTAGAGCTGTTCTGAAATCTAGCCAAGTTCAACTCCAGTTCAAATTGGCGACACAATGTCTCGCCAAATGGATCATATTACTGGGTCAAGCCGTGCGTTCTATATTTTCTGACCTTTATAAATGAGGTTATGCGGTATTCGTAATTGTTGTTGTAGTATATTTATTGGCCGTGTCTGTAAATATTATTTTTCAAATCCCAATCCAACGTCATGTTTTTGTTCCATATGTAACATGTTTGGATGTCGGTTTTCTCAATACAGTGATATTTTATTTTCTACCAAGATTCGATTCGTTAAAATTTTACAGAACCAGACAAATATATTTATCATATATCAACTCAAACATGACATCAAATATTAACTTTATATAAAACATATAAACCAGCTAAATAAGGTTACGATGCTTCAAGAATAGAATATCACTTTCGCCGAAAATTTACCTTATATCTGAACCGTTAAGGTGGACTTTTAATCATATTAGTAACCTGCTGAGTAAGAAAATTCAATGTCAAACAATACTGTGGAATCAACAATGCAATCATCAACTTCTGAAAATTCGAATAGCTTCTAAGCTTTAAAGTTTGAAAATAGTACCTGCTGTAGATTATTCAAAGTTGACATTCAATGAATACGATCTACCTTGCTAAAAGGGCCATTCGCTTTATCTACATTTCTTAGAATGTTTGCAAAGTGAATTTCATAGTGAAATCGTCTAAAACTCATAACAGCAGGAAGTTTTCCAATAAATATTGTAAAGCCAGTGTTTATTAATAAATGATTCCTTTCTGTGCTTTTGACTGTACAGTAATGTACCCTAATGATATCAATCACAGATATGTGAACAAGTTATTAAGTTAGGAAATTTTCACGAAATTAACTTCTGTATCTCAGTTATATCAAATACAAAGTTTGTATTACACACGTATAAGTAAGATACACGCTATTTGAATTTAGATTAGTAGAATTGACTTGCTGTTCCAGCCAGCTGCCAAAAGCGCAAGAACATGTAGAGTCCAATACGTGATCTCCACTATACACTCCTTGAAGAAAATTTTCCCTATTTTCAAAATCAACTTAAATATCTCTGTCTCCGCACATATAGAGGATAGATGGAACGTGATAAATAAACACTTATGAGGGCTGTTCCCTGTAGAATTTCGGAAAATTTCGTCGGTTCGATGAAAAACTATGCGTGACCGTGGCACCCGCGATACAGGGTTTCCCTAAGGCGGGGCAATGAATGGGTAAAAAAAAACTGTAAATAAACTTTTCTCATATTCTAACTATTTTTCATTTCACTTAGAACTTTTCATTTTGATGATCTAACTGAATTCGTTCTGATCTAGGTGTTCTGGGTTATGCCCCGGAGTGATTCCGTTATTTTGGTACTCATAGCAATTAGCAGCAACAGCATCTGCTGCCAGTATCATCAACATCACCACCACCATCATCACCAATACTACCTGTCATGATTACGATCATAACCGTCATTATAACCACTACCACCAGAGTCATCGTCATGATCATGTAGACGTCTTTCGGCTAAACTGATAGTGATATATGATGATAAAAATAGAAAATAAGATACTTTTCGGTATATTCTGGAAACTTTCTAATGAAATTTCTGGAAACTTTACACGAAATTTGATGAAATCGAAGAGAATAAACTTGCCTTAATTCTAATATGGGTCTTCAAGGTAGTACCCCGGAGTGAATTCCGTTGCTATGGTACACATAGTACCTGCAGGACAGGATAGGAAATCGTAGTTTGAAACCAGATAACTAATTATAGTGTGGTTGTCTGGCATATTATAATAAAATCGTAAAGAAGCTCAGTCGTACTTTTAATATATTAAAGTCAAACTCAGTGATGCCAATTGAACACGCAAATGTTTGGCTGTTTGTCTGTGCACTTGAGCACACTAATCTCCACAATGGCTGAACAAATTTGAATTTAGTTTTCAGCGATGTATTAAGACACATTTAGTATTTGTGACATCATGTCAGTCAGTTGATAAACAATGAAGATTTGTCAATTTTAAACCGCGCGTTCCACGTGATTCGTGATACAAAGGATGCCTAAGGGTATATCGCTCCAACTAAATACTGTTGTAACCAAAGTCAATGGTTGTAACTCTAAAATTGTGGAATTGCAAAAACACAATTTGAAAAAAATTGAATGAATCTTATTGCGTACAATGTGATTATTTTTTTTACACATAATTTTTCTTCTTTTTAACTCCTTTTCTTCTTGTGCAGGGCAGTTGTGCAGTTGTGGACCAGACTCCCTTCCTATATCCAGTCTAGCCCGTGTATCGCTTCTTTCAAGAAAAGGTTTTCAGCGCACTTTCTTGCTGAACCCTCTTTGTCATCATCGTATTGTATTTTTTACATATTTACTTATATATGCGTATATATTTACGAGTATGTATATTGGTGCTATTTATTATGATTAATTATAATACTTATGTAAGTAACGGTATTTTTTTTTAATTTATGTAATTAATTATATTTCTTTCTCATTCTCCTTTACACGCTGTTGCCCGCTTATTATATTACAACTTTAGCTCTCATTGCCCTGGGTTGGCTGGAAGAGATCTCACAAGTGAACCTTTGCTCACCTTCTGTGAAACTAATATTTCTGTTGTATTTATTTGGTGCAATAAAGAATATATAATACTGATTTATCCATTTATAAACGAGAATATATTGTGTATTGGTTTCATCCAATATTTTCAAAAATTATCAAATCGTGTCTTCTCAATTCCACAACTTGGAGTAATGACAGTATTTGGTTTCATGTGCGATATTTGAATATAGTGTGCTACAGAGATATCAACCATCGTTAGATGTACGTACAAAAAAATTGGCGAAACGATATACCTAGTACATTGACAATTATATTATCTTTGAGTGAACTTATTAGGTTTGAAGATTAAAAACTTTATCGAGTTCCTAGGTTTTTGCGATTGCATTGGATATGAAACTTTTTGTAGATATAAATCGCGAAATTATATTTGTTTTTTTTTTTTCAAACATACCATCGTTTCGGGTTCTTTACATGCATATAATTTATATATTTATATATTTCTATTTTAGAAATCTAAAAAAATCCCTTGTTTTCTGTGTTTACAGATGGTCACAGCAGACTATGAGGAACCCGAAACGTTGATTAGTTTGGAAAAAAAAAAATACTCTATTAAAATCCGGAAAAATACTTTCATTTCCAACAAAAACTTTCTTTAACAAACAATAGCGCGGAGTCTGACGTTAAGATTAACTGGTGTTGATTTCAGTATAAGTTTGCGTTTCGCACGGCCAACTCTACGTGTCCCTGAATCAAGAATTCTGTATGCATTAATCCCCGATGACTGTACGTCCAATATTGTATATAGCGGAGAAATGCTGCGGGGAACATATACGTAATAACCAACCAATAGAGTTTACTTTTATATATTAGTAGGACATGTAAGTGATACACCACCATAACTTTATACATATGCGGTAGAGTAACAATATAAACTCTAGAGTAGAGAGGGTCACCTTTATCATTAGTTTTACCGAGAATCTCGAGGTCGGCTATCGCTATATACTCTCTTTGATATAGCACCAAAGGGGTTTACCCAACCCTGATATCAAAGAAATTATTTATATCGAGTAAATGAACAACGTTGGATCAATGGGCTGACAGGCTTGAATGAATGATTTTTTAGCAAAATTTGCGTAGTACAACATTCTTTGTCAAGTTTTGAAGGTCTTTTTAATATAATGAGACCGTGGCCACTAGATAATACATTTGTTCAAATATTCGATAAAATCAAGTCATCGACCCATTTATACGTTCCACTGCTGGGCACAGATCTCCTCTTAGGCAAGAGTTTAGGACATAATTTTCTGAGAGTTGTGAACCTTCTTCGACGTGCAGGTTTCATCAGGATGTTTTCCTTATACATCCAAATACATTTTTTTTAAATTTTAGAAAACAGTTTATTTTATTTTGTCACAATTTTTTTTATAATAAATTCTGATGTTTTTACAACCCTTTTATGATTTTAGCATTAAAATTAATATTAAATAACGCTTCCTTTACATGTAGGAAACAGTTTGGTAAATTAAAAAAAATTACCTTGTTCCCTAGAGTTAGTTGAGCAGTGTATACTGAGAGCCTAAATCGATAAAATAAACTTCTAATATAGTGTGTTTTTTTAATTCCGACAGGGATGGGGAAAATAGGAGGCACAGAAAAACTGTCTTATGCTTAAAAACCATTAAGTCTGTCTTTGTAAAAACAATTTTGGCACAGTAATTTTTTGGTCAAGCGTGAATTTGTCCATAAAAGTATATTAAAATTGATTATTTTTTTTAGTGCTGATCAACTCAGTATGATATAAGGATCATTTCATTGCATTGCAAGAAAAAAACAACGGGACAGTAGAAGTTGGTCACATTTAGTAGAATATTTTGCATACAAAATGAATAAAATTGATTTTTTTTAATGATTAATGCTCAATTTCATGTAAGGATTGTTTTATTGTACAGGAAGAAAAACATCGGGACAACAGAAGTTGGTCAAATCTAATAAAAAGTGTTTGCAGACAAAATGAATAACGTTTTATTAAATTTAACCTACTTCTGCAGTCCCAATTCTTTTCTTTAGATACAATGAAATAATCCTTATAAGAAACTGAGCTTATCGGCAATAAAAAAAATTCAATTTTATTAATTTTGAATTAAAAAAAAACATTTTATTATATTTTATTCTTCTAATTTTTTCCCGATTTTTTCTTCTAATACAATGACTTTTACATGAAACTGAGTGAATCAGCACTAAAAAATACTCAATTTTATTCATTTTTATGGACATGCGCATGCTTGGCCAAATAATTGACTAGGTATGCCAAAATTATTTTCACAGAAAGGACTGAATGGTTTCTAAAAGCAGTAGAGCTCCTTGTAAAAGAGTGCGTCCAGGTGAATACTGTCATCTTACCTATTTCTGCCGCGAAACAGTAATAATGTTAGCATTACTGCGATCCTGTTTTGAAGGGCCAGGGAGCTGATGAAATTACAGGCATATGGGACTTGTCAACTTATGTATCAGGGTGATGGGCGCAGTGGGAGTGCCCCTCAGATCTTTGCGAAGGTGTGTCGCTTTCCACCAGGCGTACGACTGTTTCGTCCCGTCACTTATATATAAAAAAAAGTCAGTTTCCCCGTATCTCCTATGGTGTCGGTTTTCCCTGTACTCTCCCAGTTAAAAATAATATAATATGTATACGATATATTAATTATTTTATATAGAACAGCAATTTCATGCGTTATGTTCTTTTATATGCCTACTAATATATTCGAAAGTCATAAATATTAAATAACCCATACAAGCGTTGGAAAACAAATTAAACATTTGGGAATATCAAATAGCTTAATCAGGACGTTGTATTGTCGACTCAATATAAACAAAATATAAAATATTGAAGAAAACATAAACGACACGTGTAAAGAATTTGGTGTACAGTATTTTAAAATGCTTTTCATTTTATGTATTTAACGTCGAGAAAATAAATTAAATATGAAAGCACTAAGCGGAAAAATATGTTCACAATAAAAAGACCTTAGAAATGATAGTATTTATTTTCTGGCACCTGTTTCATTCATTTACTTCTAATATAAAACTGGTATGTGTTTTTAAATAATTTATGATTAGAATTGCCTCTAAGAAGTCAGCCCGAGGGTGAAAGGAACTTCAGTCCTATTTTGGCTTTAACCTTATTAAACTCATTGGCATTCAATATACACGATCTAGAAACTAAAACTAGGGTCTTGTTTTGTCGATTCCCTTTGAATTATTTAGTTACAAAATTATACGGGATGAAATTTTCGACAGAATGGGCCCAACTTGATGCTAATTTCACAAGTCAATATAACTATTTCTATAGATACCTAGTGAAATCTATGATCCTAAGGAACATAATACTCAATGTATTACATCTTATAAATATCTACCATATCATTTAAATAACATTTACAGTTTAAGAACTAAGTAATGCACTGTGAAACTCATCATCAAACTATAACATGTTTATCAACACGGCCGCGCTGTCCTTTTCAAACTAATTATTTATACTTTCCACGCTATTCTAGCTTATTGACACAAAACTTTACAGTGAGTTTACCTACTAGCGCACCAAAATATATTATGTCATGGTCGGTGGGTCATTATTCGTGTGGTATGTATGTAAATAGATCGGTACACCGATCAGACAATGTTAATCGTCGATCAAATGATACAACTTTGAATGACAAAATACGTTACAACTTAAGAAATTTTCGCCGGACTTCTTTTTTTACAGCTTAACGCGTTTAAAACCAGACCTTTTGTAGTAGATACAATATTCATTATGTCACGCAGCGGTTTTATACCGCCGAGGCCATGAATTAAGGTAGGAGCCCATTACGGCAGACAGGAAATTTGCACAGCGCGCATATATGTATGCGCTACTATCACCATTGTGTTATACCAACTTAATGTTATAACCCCTATATTATCTTGCTACCTTCGTCTTATGAAGTCCATAACAGGAGAGGTCAGAAGAATGTGTTACCACTTCGGTGTTCTATGGACTTGACAGTCGCTTAAACATTTGAATGTTATGAGTTTTCAAAAGTCTGATTTTTTTTAATTTCACATTTTAATCTAAATTTTCAAACACGAAAATCGATCAGTAACATTTCAATAACATGTTACATTAGGAAGTTTTTCCAAAACACAAAATGTATTTTCGTACATTTTTATGATTATTTGCATCAATCTTATATTAACTTTTTAACGATTACAATTGTCAGTGTCTATCATAATCTTCACGGAGACCTGTGTTTAGAAGGAAGGTTGGGGAGGAGAGACGGTTAACCTTCTACACGCTATTTTTTTGTTTCACGCGCTGAATGTTTTATGATGTTTACATTGATGTTTTTACGTCAGATACTAACTCAAACAAAATAAAATTTGCTGTATACAAGACGGCCTCGAACGGTCTGCAATATTTTAGAGGAGTGATTGTGTTTGGCCATCTATTTGGAGCCGCGGAAAATATCAGTTCTTCCATACTAAAACATATGTGAAATAGGTGATATTCTTGTGAGTTCTGATGTAACGACTCGATGGATAAGGATTTCTGTAGGTGCAACGGGCTCCCCGGCAAGACCAGGATACAGCGGGCTTCCGAAAAAAGCTTTCACGGGCGCTTTTGGTGGTCCCGGACTCTGGCTATGGACTTGCTGAGGTGCGTGGTTTGGCTGTAGGGATGGACTCGTTCATCTGCCCTAGCAACGTGGCCAGAGCGTCTATCCCGCGCGCAACTAGCATGTCTTAGTAGCGGACGGGATGAGGGCCAATTGCGAAAAGATGCGCGGGACACGTAAGTCACCCTTTGAGTTGGAAGCTATGTTCGGCTTTCGCTGGACACTACGATTGAGCTATCCGATACTAGTCCTAATAAAGGATAAGCTAGACAGATTTTCCCCGGTCACTCCAGGTGCTTAAAGCTCAACTCACACTGGCGCAGAACCGAAGCGTCGCGACGCGTAATGTTTTTCGCCTATAGCATATTCATCTCTATTTTCCCATTATTAAGGTACAAATTTGTGCTATGCAAAGATGGATATATGAATAAGGGTGCAGTCGCGTGGCTTCGCGCGTCGCCGCGCGGTAATTGGGCGCAGTGAGGCGTCCGACGCCGACTACACTGTGGTCCAGGCGCACTAACGCGAGCATTGTAGTTGAAAAACAGGACGCGACGCGACGCTTCGACTCTGCGCCAGTGTGAGTAGAGCCTAAGACTTTTTGGAATTGGAGAGACGCTTCGACGTCTAGAGGTGAGCGTGCCAACTGCTCCGCTAACAAAACGGAAATTTGGTTGCCTTTAGAGTCAACGGCTTAGCGGTGGCAACCGCTAGTTGTGCAACACATAACGGGAGGTGGTGTTTGCGCACCCTGGAGAACTCACCCATGGAACTAGCCTTTTGAGAACCGAATGAAGCTGTGTCAACGGGCTGATCTGAAGTCAAGACCTGATAAGGTTCTTGAACAGGCTTGTTTGCACAGGTAATGGTGCCTTTACAGTATAACCAAAGTTTGTTAGGGTGGGGCACTATAAACAAAACTTAAATAGAAGAAACGGAACGCTCTGATAAATGGGTAGAATCACTACTACGGGAAGCATGCATAACTACGGGAGTCGACGTTGTTATGCATGCTTGATTCACTTTTGAGAGTACATTTTTAAGACTCATCGATTTTGTCTATTCTATCATATTCTAGTAACGGAAATTGTACACATAAGTTCTATGCGCTCGACTGCACTATTGCAACTTGGATATGAATGAACACTCGTGGCACTAAATGGCTCGGGGTACAATTGAATAAACACTTCGCATTACATCCAAATCGTATAATAAAATTTGTATTTCAATAACAGATCATCAGAGAGAGTCATGTAATGGATTAAGTTAGATGAATAAAATTGGGTCCAAGTGCCTAAGATGCTCGCAGCGTTCCCCTTTTGTATAGCTATGCTAATACGTTGTACAAAGTGGCTGCCAGCCCTTCAGTTTCCCAGGGTATATTATCTTGAATATGGCACATTATTGTTACACCACGTTAACGTGTGAAGGTGTGAAGAAGCATATGGCTGGGTACAATTTAAAGTGCTCACGTACCGTCGGAGTAGTATGAAATAAATCATCTTTCGCTCCTCAGGCTACTTAAGTAATACACACTTTAAATACAACACCCAACTTTGTCAGCACAATATCTACTTAGACCTCATAACTAAAATTTACATAGTTAACAACAAAATTACGCGAAATACCCAGCAAAATGCAATGTTCTGGTGGAGTTTATATCAATTTAGATATATAAGTTGTGGAAGTGCAATGGCAATAACATTAAGGCGAGTTACCGGAAGAGAAGCGGAAAAACTGTTTTGCTAGATCAAATGTATTAGCTATTTACTATTAAATAATGTCTTACAAAAAATGTACGTGTATCATACAGGATATTGTCTAAAGAATGTGCTGATGTATTATACGATAGGATACTTTATCCGATCATATAAATTCCTGAAAACGTGCTAAAATAAAAATCTAAAACAAATTATTTAACAATAATATATTTAACTTTGTACACAATTTTATATGCAGATATTTCAACTTAAGTACTACAGAGAACCTGCTAAATTTTGGTTTTCAACTGATTCCAGTATAATAATATAATACAATTTTAGTTATCATATTTTTAGCATACAAAAAAACACTTGACTACACAAACGATAATACAGCACAAGTATTTTAAATAGTTTAATTTATAGGTCACAACTCCCTGGTTTGCTCACAGGTACCAAATACAGTAAAAATAAAAGACACGTCATTATGAGGTCATGACGTGGTTTCTGGCCTAAGCTAATATCATAAAGGTCAATTTTTTGGGCACATGCCATCTTAAATGAATGAGCGGGTCACGCGAATACCACCATGACATGAACTATCATGAAATGTAGTCTAAGCGGCGCTTCGGCCTTGTAAGCCTTGCTTTATATTAGCCCATTTGGGTGTCATGGGGGAACATTAGTTGCCTATTTATAGGCATCGTGTTATCAATCTCGCTTTGTTCGTCATAAATATTTTTAACTCTGTAGAGTTAAATCACCAGAGAATTTATTTCACAATGAGTTTTTTATGTGCCAGAAAACCACAACGTAAGCCTTTTTTGTAATATTAAGTGATGGGACGAACAAGTCGTGTGCCTGATAGTAAGCTACACGCCTATCCATAACAGTTGCAGTGCCACTCAGAGCCACTGCCGCTGCGCCCGTTACCCTGAGACATAAATTGACAAGTCCCATGTGCCTGTAATTTCACCAGCATGTCTTTTCTCAAACTACGGAATTCCCTGCACTATGAGTACTAGAGCAACTGAATTCACTCCGGGGCTCTTCCCAAAACACCCAGACCAGAAACAATTAAGAAAAGTTCATTTCACAATACAGTCTTACTCAAATCGAACCCGGGACCTATTCTCCCGAGATCGACAACGAAAGTGTACTTAAACACATTCTAAAATGTTTAGTAAAACTAATAATAATAATAATAATAATAACGCACACACTCAACATAGCCCCGCACTAGGGAAACCCTGTGTCGCGGGTGCCATGGACACACATAGACAACCACAAATTATTAGACAATTTTCATTTCACGTATTCATTAGACAATTGTGGTTGTTACAAGTACCCTGCTATTACATTTTATGCAAAACGGCTAATTATTTCGGGTATTCAGTTAAGCTGTAACATACGGAAAGCCATACATTTATTTAATAATTCCGTACCTGAGAAGCATTACACTGTAAGCGCCATTTTTGTAATTTTACGGAGGAAGCGATTTTTATGTCGAAAAGCTGTTTGTACGCCAATTAGGGTAGCTCGAAATGTTATTAAAACTCAATAAGTTTCATTTCAAGCCGTTCTAAATGTGTCATTTCGATACAAAATCGCGTCCCATGTAAAATTACAAAAATAGCACTTGCAGTGTAATGCTTCTCAAGTACGGAAATATAACTTTTTTTCAGGAAATGCACCCATAGCTACAACAAGCACAAAATATTGTTTAAAAAGAAATATAATTATTACGTGTTACAAATTGATTTTAAACTATGAATTTAAAAATAAAATAAAATGATATATAATTAATAAGAGTATTTTTTTTTAATTTTTATCGAAAACTTAGACAACTTTTGTAATACAACGATCCGGTTTGCCGATATCTCCATGGACAAAATGAAATTTCAAAACGTGTTTGTTGTATTTCTCGGAGACTATCTTTCAAAGACAATTAAATACGTATCGGAAAATGGGCTGCCCTGTGCCGCAAGGGCTGTGGAGAATTAATTCATTCGACCCCTTTGTACTCTGAACCATAACAAAGTCGATTTTATAACTTGCCGGGTTATTCGAAAACGAATCTAAACGATTACCTATAGGTTTCCCAAAAAGAAAAGAACTCAAGACTCAACTATTTATCCGGATTTAAATCGTGTATATTTGTTTTTTCAAACAAACCGACGGCGACGTTTCGGGCCCTTTACAGGTCACATGGTCACGGTTGACTAGTCGGTAGTAAATCCGGAAAATAGTTACATTTCCTATGTGTAACAATCGCGAAAACCTAAGAACTCGATAACTCAAGAGATATTTATTTACATCTAAAAGTTATAATTTTTAAAGGTTTATTGATGTTTGTGACCAGAGATTTGAAAATAAATCTGTGTTAAATTAGTTTAGTTCATTTCTCTCAACATTACAAAGTTCATACAAATACAATAACATATTGTCATTTTATACTACTATTCGAAAAGTGAGCGAATTATTATATTTATATTATATTAGAAAATATTATATTAGAGAGTTAATTATTTTGTAACGATTACAAAATAATTAAGAAATAATAATGTAATAGTAAGTCATAAGTACACAATAGTGTATATATACAAATCAACATAATTAATGAAGCTAATAAATAATTGAATTAAAACTAACAATGTCAAGCGTATACAGGAATGTCAATATGGATTGTTAACAACTAATAAATGTATATTGAAGTAGAATAATACGATGAATGTCAAATTCATTAATAAATATAATAATTTAATTATTTATTAAGTACCATGAGTGTACTCTGTTACTGATTATAGGGAATTTTCCAATTGGACTCTACATTGACATGGACTTTAAGTTGTAGTAGTAAAATTTTTCATCCTTTGGGACAGGATAATAGGTCTAATTATTTTTTTTATTTTTTTGCCAAGAATTTGATCCCAAATTGCCAGATCTAAGATCCAAATTTTTATTCAATAGTTTAATTTTACTGACATTTTCTCGCATAAAATCGTTATATCTTCCGGTGGCCATTTTGAAAACTCTCAATAGATCAATCGGATTTTTAGTCGTCGGAAAGTATTTTTTTATTGACGCAGGATAGGTATACGTTACGTTCTTACGTCATTACGTATTTTACGTCTTCCTAGTTAAAGAACTTTTTTAGTCGTAGGTATTGTAAATGGAAAGGATCAGATTCTTAATTTCAAATGCAATGATGACTGGTCTTTCTTCATGGATAATTATTTAAAGTCCTGTAAATTTCTAGAATAAAATATGCTTTCAATATTCGTTTTGAGACTATTTTTAAAATAAGCTATATTGTTTATGCCTTTTTGACATTGACATGGAGTTTTACTTGTAGTAGTAACATTTTTCGTCCTTCTGGACAGGATAAGACGTCTAATTAGCCAAACTGCCAGATCTTAAATTGTAATTTTTATTCAATAGTTTAATTTTACTGCCATTTTGAAAACTCTCAATCTATCAATCGGACTTTTAGTCGTCTGAATTTATTTATTTTTTATTAACGCAGGATAGGCACGGAAAACGCTGATTATGACACAGAAATAAAGACCATTGTCTAAGACAGAAGGTGGGAAAGGTTCCCTTAAGGGCGTTCGTACGCAAGTTTTTGTCTCAAAATATTACATTGGATAAGATGAAGAAACGAAGAGAAAGCGTGCTCTGAAGAAATTATTTTTTGTTCCACATCTAACATCCATCCTATTTCTTTTTTGTCTATCTTTTTCCCCCAATATGTTATATCACATAGTGCTCCGTTAATATTGTTTTATATCTAAACTACCTACCTACATACAAACCAAACGTGTAATGCCATGTCGTATATGCTGTTGCATTTTGTTTTAAATACAGTATATAATCGCGCAATAGAGAGGAGGCCTGTACTCAGCAGTAGGTGCAAACAGGCTGAAATGAGTGAATGAATGAATATAATCGTTAACAAATTTTATAATAAATTCTACAGTCACTTAAAGGTAGGTTTTAAGACGGATCTTTGCTCCCAAAAAGCACACAAGGGTCTTATCGTCACGAAATGTCGTTGAAAACATTTTTTGCGCCAACAACATTCTTGTCAGTGTCCTAAATCATTTTTATTTATATAGCGAATTAGGGGCTTTATTTATGCATAGCACATGTGTTCAGGTTGTTTGTTGTTTTATAACTTTTGTACAGCCCCGGCTACGTTATATACTATATACGTGGGTAAAGTTTGCTGTTGTTGAATGCTCTGTAAGGCCTCTTAATGAAATAAATTAGTATTTCAAAACTTATTAGTTTACGGTTTATTTTGTCGTTATACAGGTATACAATATTGTATTTTTAATATTATTAAGGAGGATATCAATTAATAATAATAACGTACACACTCAACATAGCCCCGCACTAGGGAAAACCCTGTGTAGCGGGTGCCATGGACACACACATAGACAACCACAAACTACACCCAAACTCACGAGAGAAATAGATGTAGGCCATACAAATATTTCTCCCGGCCCGGGAATCGAACCTGGGGACTTTGCGTGGCAGTCCGGCATGGTAACCGTTCGGCCACAGAGGCAGTTTACGTTGTACAGATTTTTTTATAATACCAAGTGACGGGCCCACCATGTCGTGCATCTGGTAAGCGATACGACTGTCTATAGCAGTTCCAGTGCCATTCAGAGCTTTAAATCGCAAACTGCGCCCGTCGCCCTGAGACATAATTATGTTGACAAGTCCCATGGAGTTGTAATTTCACCATTACCCTTACCCTTCAAAACCGGAACGCAGTAATGCTCATATTATTGCCTGGCGGTCATTGACCTGGTAGGTCAATGTTGGCGGTAGAAATAGATAAGGTGAATTCGCTGGATAAACTCTTTCACAAGGAGCTCTTGCTGCTAAGTAGATATATGTAGGTATGGTTTAACAAAAAACATCCCATTAAGAATTATATAATACAAAAACATTTTCATAACAATTATAAGTTAAACCCACCCCAAAGGTCTGTAAAAGGCTCGAAAATTAAATGACGTCTCGTCGTAAACTTATTACTTACATTCAAAGAGTTAAGTGCTCGTCTTTGATGCGACACGCTTCTTTATTACAAGTAAATATTAGTTCTCATCAAGACCTGCATAGATTAATAAATAAAAAAAAAATAAAAATAAAAATAAAAAATAAAAATCTTTTATTTTCAGACACCATAGGTCCATAGTTTGCTAGTAAGCAACCTTATACTATATTAGTAATAAATGATTGTACGGTGAATTTACTTATACATTAAAATTTTAAAATCGAAATGTCACAATATTCAAAATACATAATATAAAAGTCACTGAAATAATAATGATAATTTAGTCGGAAGTAAAAATTAAAAATACTAACATTTACAATTAATAAAATAACAATTAAAATTCAAATTAGCTAATATAATAATAATTAACATAAACAAAACTATAATATAACTAAAATATAATATAACATAATATAACTAAAATAAGAACTTCTTAGGAACAAATATCTGAAAATAGATTCAATTTCCCGTTTAACGATTTCCCGCGAAGAAATGTGAGAAAATTAAATGATTGAAGAAAAATTAAAATCTGAGATAGATAATACATGGCTAATTAGACGCCTTTAAATTCAATATTTGTAGAAGCGCTTCTGCAGTGGCGTGGCAGTCACGCGTCTGTGGCGACTTCAGTAATTTTTTTTATTATTATTTTCGTAATGGTGGCTGCTAGATTTGGGTCAATGTCAGTTTCGACGTATGTGGTCAGTTTATATTGATCGCCAACGTATCGGCAGCAGCAAGGTTCACATTGTGACTGCAAAAGTGGCGATCGCGTGGCGCTACTGTGGCGCTGCAGCTGTGCTTCTACATATCGTCAGAAAGAAGCACAAAGAAGCATCTAATTTAAAGGCACCTAAATATTGTGCTTGTAACTGAATGCAACTGGAACGCAAAAAAGATACGGCCGCCATCTTTTGATTCAGATGTCAGTTTCGGCTGGCAGTGTCATCATCTACGAGTAATTATTATATTTTGATCTTCAATTCTCAAAACTCACCAAGCATACGTGATCACAAATGTGTTGGTTGTTAGATACATATTTTTTAATTAATGCATTTTAGTTTTGTGACTTTAACACGTTTTTCTATGAAAAATACAAGGCTCTATTTACATGTCCATGCCTGGTTTGAAGTGAAGTTTTTTGAGATTTTAATGGAAAAATGTATCTGCCGTGGAAGTCACTTCTACGGATCCGTGGATGAAAATATGCTCTTGGAATTGACTTTTGATCCATGGAAGTGATTATTGTATGAGACTGGGCTATGTAGATAGGCAGTGTCTTCATTTGCACATGCACATGCATTGTTTATTGTTTTTTTAACCGACTTCAAAAAAGGAGGAGGTTCTCAATTCGACTGATTCTTTTTTTGTTGGAAAGGGGGTACTTCCATAGTTGTCCCATTTCATTTTGAAGAAAATCATCCACCTTGAAGGGTGGCTGTTCACGCATGAAGATTCACTTATATAAATAGCGCCTAACTTTAATTTAGGAGCAATTACTTTAATGATTGATTTTGCTATTTCTTCCATTCAAGGCGTTTTTGTCTCAATATACTTTGAGTAGTGTCGTAGTGAGAACCTATTTTTATAATCTCCAGCGTCAAGTCCTGTATAGTGGCGAACTAGGGGATATTTCAATAAAACTTAGCAAATAGACGTAATTCCACGTACTTTTGAGGTCGGTTTTTTTAGTTCTCTGTACTGATTACAATAATGCAAAGTTATAATACATTTCGTTTTAGACGACACAGACAAAAAGGTGTCCAAAAACAGCAGAAGGAATAAGTAGAAATGAGAAGACATGACTTTTTTTCAACCTCTATAATTAAGTCCCTTAAGGGCTGCAACTCGGCGAATATTTTTTCTAAATAACAAGCCAAAAATAACCGAAAATAATCAATTCCATCTTCAAAAATAAGACTTTTTTTAACCCCTATAATTAAGTCCCTTAAGGGCTGCGAGCTCGGCGAGTATTTTTCCCGTAAATAACAAGATCAAAAGTAATCAAGTCCATCATCAAAAATATTTGAAAGTTTTCATTCACTTCTTCTATTTTTCTTCAATCAGAGTAAAAATTACTCACATAGTAAGCCAGTCGAATTCTGTAGCTTCAATTTATCGAAATAGAGGTATTTTAAATTTAGTATCGTAATCATTTGAATTTTTCAAATTTACATGGTTTTTACAATTTACCTCAGCAGTCCCACGATTCGCTAATAACTATCAAAGCAAGCATGTAAACTTTTACAGCAGTCTTTTATCTGCACTCACTGCAAATGCACTCCACATCTCCATATTGGAAAACTGCTCTTTCGATTAGAGTTCGCGTCACAGCCTTGGATGGTATTCCACTATTGAATACTACTTGGACACCGTTTTATTTTATGGGATCTCGTTCATTTTATTTGTCGTTGATAATTGAATTCTGGCCGTTAGTGGAACTGTTTTTTGGTTTAATATCGAACTTACTTTTATACTTAAAAAAAAAAAAGTAATGTAATATTTCGCAGGTCTATCTAAACTTCATTTACGTCATTCGTGTTTATGTTGGTAGTAGTTTGTTGCCGATTGCGATTTAGCCTCGATTTCGCTGTATTTGCATTATGAATACGTCACATACTTCGTACAGCACCGGCACGCTATGATGGCCATTTTGGCAAATTACAATAGAGAGGTCAAATCTCAATTCATGATCGAAAAAAATATAATCAAATGCGAAAAATAAATGCAGAGTTGTGTCGTAAAATTATACATTCCATTTTTTTTTACAGCAATTAGCTCCTACAACGTAGTAATAAATTAATACGAAACTTGATGAGTTGACAAGCGTCAAAACGGCCACCATAGCGTGTCTTATATTTTAAAATATTAGCATTGTAAATGGAATTTGAATTTAGATTTTTTTTTTTACATTTTAGGCCTGTTTCCAAAGATCAGATTCTTAATTTAAAATGAAATGATTACGTAGGTCTTTCTTTACGGATAATTTAAAGTCCCGTAAATTTCTGATATAAAATATGCCTTCAATATTCGTTCTGAGGCCATTTTTAAAATAAGCTACGTTATTTATGCCTTTTCGACATTTATTCTCGTCGGCCTCGCAAGATTTCCACTTAAATCTCGGACTTGTTCCGATAAACGAATATTTATGTAAATTCAGTCTGTTTCCCCACTGTTGCACAAAGTGGCACTTAGTTTACATCAATTTATTATTATTTATTTATATATATATACTCTATATAGCTCGATTACCACTGACTAACTGACCGAACCAGTGATTTAGATAATTGTTCTCCCAGAAGGAGTCGTGGTGGGTAAAAATGATGTACGGGAATCGTGGTCGGATGGCTCCGGTGAGTACCAGAAAAATCCGAAATTTTAAAAAATAATGGATAGCATCAAGTGGAACCCCGGCTGCGGGGCTAAAGTATAAAACCTACCGGAAGGGTCGCCAAACTAAATTTCACCGCCATCTTGGGCAGTTTCTACCGGAAGTGAAAAAAATTCGAAATTCATATAAACAAGATGGCCGCCATACAAATTTCAGAGCCCTATAGCTCGGCGAGTATTGGAGATGGGCGGGGGTGCTCGACCAAATGTCATAGAGGGCGGCAGGGACCAACTGCCGGTGTCAAATTTTTTTCAAGATTTATTTATTTATTTATTTATTTATTTATTTATTTATTATTACACGATGCAACATGACAGTAATAACCATAGCGTTACAAAGTTTCAAAAAGTCAATATTTACAAATTATAAAAAAAAAATAAAAATAAAAATTACAACTAATATCAAAATCACAATATGAAAATTAATAAAACGAAACATGAACAATGAAAAGATAATTTAAAAAAAAAATATAAAGATAAAAATTGGTTAAAATAATTATCCATCCAGACTTCTCTCTAACACTCTCTTCCACTCGGTCATCAGACTTGCTATCCCTGTCACAAACACATCACACTGCGGTGATGCTGCGAGTACGGAGTTAAGGAGGGCAGTCGCTCGGGGAATGGGCGAGTGCCTGTACAAATTCGTGCGTGAAGGCGCAGTTGCTAAAAGGGGCACAGCACGTCGCCTGCAGCAATAGTCATGTGGTACTTTAAATCTAAGGATTTTTTCTACCAAATTCACACAGTCGACGTTATTCCTTAAAATATTTAATACAAATTTGAGTAGAGTCAAATTTCGACGTAATTCCAGGGAGTCATACCCCAAGTGACCCTGTAGAAAGCGTGTTGGGTACAAGAATGGGTAATAAAAGTGTTTTTTTCTATAAAGGTGTCTCAAGAATTTTTTTTGAACTTGTTCCAACATAAGTATATATTTGCTCTCGTGTGGAGCCCAGACAACTGCATTCGTCTCGAGAATGCTTCGAACCAAAGCCGTGTATAGCGTGCACGTTGCTGCAGCAGTAAGTGGAGCAGCGTTACGCAACACAAACCCTAGCCTCTGATACGCACATTTAGTAACATTCCGAACATGAGTCCGGAATGTGAGACAGGTGTCAAAGGTAATTCCGAGATCACGGACCTCGCCCACACGATCCATCGCCCCACCAGCTATGAGATAGTCATAGTGAAGGGGCGACGGCGAGCGCGAAAAGGACATAATCTCGCATTTACCGCTATTAAACAACAGCTTATTTTCTACACTCCAGTTGTTTACCGCATCGATGTCCCTTTGCAAAGCTTGACAGTCCAGAGCGGACTTGATGGGCATAACAAGTTTTACGTCGTCGGCAAACAACAGAGTAGTAGCGCTGCTGACCACCGCAGGAAGATCGTTAACAAACAACAAGAAGAGGAAAGGCCCTAGATTTGATCCCTGACTTATGCCTGAACGTGTATGGTACGGCTGTGAATGGTATGGTCCATACTTTATGTATTGTTTCCGGTCCCTGAGATAGTTAGCGAACAGCTTTAAAAGTCGAGGGACGAATCCCATTCCACCTAGCTTCTGCAGCAATATGTCATTATCGATCCTGTCAAAAGCTTTTTGGAAATCAAGATATGCTACATCAACTTGATTCCCAGCATCCATTTCTCTCGAAATTATATCAACCAGCTCGACCAAATTAGTGCTTACCGATCTTTTGGGCAAAAAGGCATGCTGGGAGCTAGTTAAGTAAGGCTGGCACTGAGGGAGTAGATATTCATGCATGACCATCTCGAAAACTTTAGCCAGAGCAGACAGAATTGCTATGGGTCTATAGTTCTCTACCTTCAGCTTAGATCCTTTTTTTTGGTATTGGAGTAACGCGAGATATCTTCCAAATATTTGGGTATTCCCCAGAGGCCAAAATAGAGTTGAAAATATAGACTATCGGGGCAATCAAACTATCTATGCATCCCTTGATGACGAAGGCCGGAATGCCGTCTGGACCCGCTGACGTACCGGCTTTAAGGCGCTTAACTGCGCGGCGCACAGCATCTTCACTGATTGACCGGACGTCGACTAGTTCACCATCCAGGGTCTCCGAACTGACTAGCTGAGGATCGAGAGAGGGTGAGGTAGGTAGGAAAACAGATTCAAAATGCGTAGCAAATGCGGCTGCAGCCTCGGAACCACGATACTCAGAATCACCATGCGTGACAGCAAGTTCGATTCCTCCTCGGCAGCGCAAGGTATTGACGTACTGCCAGAACAGTGAAGGGTTGGTGATGAGATTTCGTGAGACTTCGTTGACATAGCTGTCATGGGCCACCTTAATACTGTCTTTGGTTTTAGAGCGCAAAATTTTAAACTGTTCGTAAATATCCGTACTTCCAGTTCGTTTCCACTCCCTATGCAACCGAGCTTTAGTGGCAATGTCACGGATAACAGCTTTCGTGTAGAAGACTGGATATGTACGACTACACGTTGGCTTCCGTATTTTCTTGGGAATGCAGTGGTCGAAAAAGCTATAGAGTATGGTATTAAATTTAGATACGACGCTGTCAACAGTTTCAAGTCCATAAATGCTGTTCCAATCACAATTGTTAATAAGACAATATAGATAATAAAAATCAGCCTTCGCGAAATTCCAGTCTTTTAAAGTATCCACGTTTGAAGGATCTGCAAACGTTGCCCTAGTGACAACGTCATACCGAAAATGGACGACAAGAGGCGGGTGGTGGATGTCGATATTCACAAGTTCCTCTCCTGGCGCCGCGGAGCGTACACTTAGTGCACCCCTCATATCCGAACTCGTTAGCACCACATCGAGCATTCTACCATTCACATTATTCACGCAGTTATAATCTAACAAATTACACAATGGTAAAAAGCAATTATATAGGTTAACAATATACGCACTTGCACTATACAAATTCAGGTCGCCCAGAATCAAAAGTTTACAATTGGGATGGCTTTCACAAAAATACTCAACACTGTTAAACCATTCTATATAAATATTGTCATTTGCTCTAGGTGGTATGTATATAACGCAAACGCAAAAACTGTGTCCATTAAGTTTAAATTTCGCCCAGAGATCTTCACCGTGCAGTGTCTCATACTGAGATAAGCGTTCGAGGCAGACGGGCGGTTGAGCAGCCAGTAGAACGCCGCCGCCCGCACGGCCCCCGCCGCGGTCGCGTCGAAGCACTGACCAATTGCCGCAGCACAATTCAGCATCAGTCACGGAATCATCTAGATTCGTTTCAGTAGCGGCTACTAGAAATAGGTCTTCGGAAAGCATAATATTGGTTCTCCAATTGAACAATTTCGACTTAAGCCACCTTACATTTTGGTAGTACATATTTAGTACAAATTTGTTACATTTAATTTGGAGTTCACGAGCTTTGTGTCGAGCTTTTGGCGTTTTGGGTACGAAAAAACTGGCGCCAGGGCTTTACCGCTATGTCTCTTGCCCAATTACTAGGGTCCATCACCCTTTCAGCATACCGCGATGGGACGGTCAATTTAAAAGATGCGTAGTTGCCTCTGGCCTTTAAAGTTTCTACCATGCAGACGTCCTCACCGCAAACTGTTTTAAGGTGGGCACGAACCCTTTCATCGGTAGTGCCGATTTTAAGGTAGTACACATGGATGTACCGTGACCTTTCTGATGCTTCAAGCTGCGTCGCCCCGGGCATAGCAGTGCCTCGCTTAACATTCAGAGACTTACGCGGACGCTTAACTACCGTCCAGCTATCACCATCCAGCTCAGAGGTAACGGTTTCTTTAGTAGCTCGGGGAGACTGCCTGGGTAAGTTAGGCTCGCGGATATATGTTGTTTCTTGTTCAAAAGTCCCGGGCATAGACGGCAACGACTCAGACGTCGCTAGCTTAGATGTCGCTTGCTTAGACAGCACTGGTTTATTCGGCCTTGGCTTAGGCGGACCATCTTTCCTTTCCTGGCTGGGACTACAGATAATAACTGTACTCTTCGGTTGCACACATGCTGTGGCGTCACTCACCATCATTTCAAGTTTATTCTCAAGTGCAGTTAACCTAGTATCAAGTTCGGTAACTTTATTAAATATCATAGCAATTTGTTTTTCAATAGTTTTGCTAATTAAATTGGTCAGGCGCTCATTTAGCGTATGTTGCAGTTCTTCACGAATTATTTTTCTAATGTTGCTCATGCAAGTGGTATTGTTTTCAATGTCTAATGATAACACATTTGAATCCGTCCCACCTGCCTGATGCCGACGGAGTGTAATGTTGTCAAAAAGATTACTTTCGGACTGATTCAGACATGTACTAATATTGACTGATTCATTATGGGAGAACGTAGAATTGCAGTCTGCTCCGATGGCCGACTCAAAATGGGGGGCCTAAAAAAAGTGTTTCGATCCGGCTGAAATTTGGCATGCGCCCGTGTATGGGAGCCCATAATAGGGAACTGAGGTGAAAATTTTGATTCCGCTATTTTCCAAGATGGCTGCCATACGTGTCAATTTTCTGCCCTTTGGCGTCATTTTTCTCCCAGAAGACGGGCGTGTAGATAAAAACAATGTAGCTAAATTATGGTCAAACGGGTTTAGTGAGTATCAGAAGCTAACGTAATCCTCGGAAAGTGCTCCGCATCAGGGAGAACCCCAGCTGCCCGGCCAAAGTATGCGTCTTGGCTCAAACTGTCCAAACAAATGTTTATCCACACCCTGGGCAATTTCTATGGGGAGTGAAAAAAATTCAAAATTCGAAAAACAAAATGGCCGCCATACTAATTTCGGGGAACTATATCTCTGAAACTATTAGAGATAGGTAAATTATGTTCAAACTAATGTCCGTGAGGGTGATAGAAGCCAATCGGCTGTCAAATTTATTTTTTCAAAATGGCCAATTCAAAATGGCGGCCAGAAAAAAAACACCCATCGTGCTGAAATTTGGCACCTGACCGTCTATAACGTCCCATAATACAATATTGCGTTTGTGGTTTTTTGATTCCGCTATTTTTCAATATGACCGCCATACATTTTCGCCGTACAACATCATTGTTCTAATAGAACGAATCGAGGTGTGTTAAATAACAATGTACAAGGTTTGTGTTTGACTAAGAATATTGACTACCAGAAAAGAAGTAGTCTGCATCAGGTAGGACACCAGCTGCTCGACCAAAGCGTCAGATGGGTCTATGGCTTTCAAACAAAAATTGTCAAAGAACCTAATCAGGTTCTAACGGGATTAAAAATTTTCTAAAATGGCGAATCTTTCTCTACTGAAATAATAAGTCCAACTCCCAATCAGTCACAAGTCCCAAAGAAAGCCCTCGCGGGCCGCTTTAGCGGCCTGGCGCAACGCGCGCCATCTAGTTATATATATAAAGCTACAAATCCTGACTCACTTAGAAAAATAGAACGCATACTTCTCGATATGGTGGAAAAAATATATTTATACCGTTGTACGGGGATAGGCTCTGATAGGCGATGAATGTGGAAAATGTAAACGAGTGATCAACGGCCTGCAAAAACTATAATACATGGTGGGATTTTTGTGCACTTTTATGAGATACACCTTGGTCAATTTCCGCAGAAAGTAAAAAAATTTCGAAATTCAAATAAACAAGACGGCCGCCTTACAAATTTCGAAGCCTTGTATCACGGGAACTATTAGAGATAGGTTGGAGGTGCTGGAAGATATGTCATAGAGGGTAATAGTGCTGCTTCTGTAAAAAAAATTCAAGATGGCCAATCCAAAATGGCGGCCGAAGAAAAACTTGCTTCGATGTGGCTCAAAATTGGCATGCCTCCCGCATGCTCTTTAGGAGTCCTTGATCATAATTTGGGGTCAAAAGTTTTTTTCGCCATTTTTTTATATGATGTTCATTCAATGTTTTTTTATTTTCGTTAAAAATAGCTGCTGAAAAAGACTCGCTCTGTTTCAGCTAAGAATTGGCATGTGGAGGCCTCTAGAAGAGCTAGATAATAATTTGTGCTCGAAATTGGTTTGTCACCATTTTCAAATATGGCCGCCATACAAGCGTTTGTTGGCAGCAGATTAAAAATTGTTCTGATCCCTTTGTAAGTTGTCATGTGGGGGTCTCTAGGAGTACTTGATAATAATTTGTAATCAACATTAATTTAGCGCCATTTTTCAATATGGCTGCCATAGAAGTGTTTTTGGCGGGAGATGAAAATTTGCTCTAATTCGATTGAAAATCGGCATGTGGCTCTATGAGCGTTTAATAATAATTTGCTGTCAAAATTTATTTTTCGCCATTTTTCAATATGGCTGCCATACAAACTTTTTGGCGGCAGATAAAAATTTGCTCTAATTCAGCTGAAAATCGGCATGTAGGGGAGATCACCACATAGAGATTATGTCTGTTTAATAATAATTTTCGGTTAAAATTTACTTTTAGTCATTTTTCAATATGGCTGACTTACAAACTTTTTTAGCGAATGATAAAAATTTGCTCTAATTGTACTGAAAATCGGCATGTGGGGTTCTCCATGGGTGTTTAACAATAATTTGCAATCAAAATTTACTTTTTGCCATTTGTTAATTCGTTTAAAGTCATAAGTGCCGCGGCCGTAGGCCGAGGTCTAGCGGAGGGCGAAACCCGAAGCGTCCGTACGCTACCGTACATAGGTAGTATACGGAGACTAAATTACGAGTACAAGATTTCACAATTGTTCAAAATCTAAGGCATACTTCCCGATGTAGAGGAAATAATATCTTATGTACTTATACAACTTATAGCGTTGTTGTATCTTGACCGTCTCTCTGTTATATTATTTTTTCTTGGAAGCTATGCCAAAAAGAGAAGAATTTAGGGAAAAAATGCCAGACAATCACTCCAAATTTCTGGTCTCAAACTAGGGAATTTCCTGTGCTATGAGTACCAGAGTAACGATAATTCTGAGGGTACCTAATGCCTAGAATACCGTGACCAGAACCAACTTAATTGAATTTAAAAATATTGTATTGTATTGTATAATCACTGTGCTACTGAACAACATGATTTACTATGACATGTACGAATATTTCTCACTTTCATATATACAGCCTGTATAGTTCAGTATACTGAAGAACAGCCTTCCGTATATTTCCGGGTGAAAGTTAATTAAAATAAGAAATAAATAGAAATAGTAAAAGTATAAGTTAAATAAAAGTAAATATTTATTTAATAAATGAAGCGTGAATAGGCGTCTTCTAATCAAGTTTGTTACCATCCTCGTCTACATCTTCACTTTTATTTATTTATTTTTCAGGGATAACAAATAATTGTATAATTACATTCAGTGTTGATTAACTCTAACATAAGTACACGTACAATCAACAACATTATCCACAAATTATTATTCAAATTAAAATTGTCGGTGTGTGATGGGTAAGGCAAAACTAAAACGAGTGAAAAAATAACACAAAAGAAAATAGCAATATACAAACAACTTAATAGGTCTACAATTGTGTTAGTAACTCTTAGCCTACGTTAGTACTTAATAATTAACAATGATTAAATAAAATTGTCGAATCCGACTCGGTTGGACAGCTTTCGGGAAGCTCCGGGACGTCTTCTCGTCCGCAATGCCGCAGTCCTTGAAGACAATAGTCTTCGAGCAGTGCGTGTTGCGAGCGATGACCTATGGCTCTGAGACGTGGTCACTTACTATCGGCCTCATAAAAAAGCTCAAAGTCAGTCAATGAGCTATGCTAGCAATATTTATGCAACGTTCGCGACCGCGTCACATGTAGCACTGCGCGCTGCGGCTCTCTGCGCACGCGCCGATGAATGACGCTGGTCGCAGGGAACTCGGGGCGCTAATACGTTGCGTTAGCGCGTCCGGGAACCCTTCTTCGCTACTGCTGTCCGTAGAATTGTTGTTGGAAACAGTCCAGCACACAGAGCTCACCATGTCGTTACTATCGTGACGTAACGCGGCCGCGAACGTTGCACTCAACCCCTGATGAAGACCATCGATCATAGATTTAGTATATCCATAGATTGGCCCTGAAGTATTGGAGACAAGACCAAAACAAAAATACATCTGTGTGCGTATAATGTGCATGTGTGCAAGATAAATAGTGTTATGCCATCCACTGATTTAACTTTAATATCGATTAACATATTACACCGGCATTTCACTTCGTCGTATTCACCAAAGTGTCTTATAGCATTAATTAATGATTCAATACAAAATTAAGAAAGCTACTATCACGTTCTGGCAGTGCCATAGGATGGTAGGTAAACAATGTGGACTTTCACCCAAGATAACACTATGAGATTTAAAGACAATTTCTGTATTTTTTTCAAAACTTTAGGCTCAGTAGTTTCGAAGATAAACGGGAGAATCATCAATTTTCGTCTATTTTCTTAAACAACTTAAAAATATTTATATTTCAAAATTACAAAAAATATATACTTGAGAACTTTCCCTCCCAATACTGACTTCAAATTCAGAATTAATTTATTTACGTTTCATGTTTTGATCACACAAGTGCATATGTACCAAATTTCAAAAAAGAATCAGTCCAGTAGGTTTGGAGTAAATTGGCTGTGACAGACGGACAGATGGACACACGTGATCCTATATGAGTATCGTATTTCAGAACAGAACTCTAACAACAATACATCGCTGATTTGTTGTTGACGAGTAGTACTACACAAAAATCCATTAATTGTAAGGCATACCGGCATGAATAATGTGGGTACAGAACCAGAATACGTTCTGGTAAAGCTACGGCTTTACTCTTTGCTTGCCTCTAAAGAAAAAGCAAAGTGTGTGCTGCATATTTTTGAAAACTGTTTGGGAACCCAGTCTTCTCTCTTTAGCATTATAAGCCTTTTCTGTAGTACTTCAATGTTTTGAGGAAATCTGAATCAACAACAATAATTAACATAAAAAAATGAGTGCCTCAACTACGATATTAAAAGAAATTTTCGTTTTAATGTTGACAAAAAAATAATGCACTAATGCAATATTAATTAAATATAAAGTACTAAAACCAGAAATTTCTGATTCAATAATATTAAACAATGGATAAACAATAAACAAAATTCAATAATATAAAAAATGGATTAAGTATAAAGATGATTTCGGCTGTAAGCAAGCCACGCCTTTGCCTTTCTTTTTTTCAGTTAATGACATCTCGATAACATATTATCGATTGCGTCAATATCTATGAAAGTGGGGCTATGAACTTCAGAAATTCACGTATTTGATATATTTTTTATTTGAATTCGTATACATTTGGGTTATTAATGCACTTGAATGGTACAATTTTACGGATATATTTATGTAAAAAACTTTTGTGGTAGTGCTTTTAGACAGCTAAAAATTTTAATAGTACTTACACGTGAAATGTACAATTCTGCTAGTTTTCCTTTTTAGATGAGTTACATCCGGGTACTGAACACGTTACCATGACTAATAAACGTTCGTTTAACACTATTTCACATTTTAAAACCAATTATTTTTCAAAAATAAACGAAATTTGTTTTGTTGTCAGCGGACCCTAGGTTCATACAGGCTCATAGCGTATAATGAAGTGGTCTCGTCTACCCATCTCGCTCTAACATACGTGTATACTAACGCTCTTTCACGTGCGTTGCCAATCTATGGGTACTTATATACTAACTCTATGCCATCGATTATGGTTGAAACTAGTCGGACCGCTTCCGACTAAAATACTACGCAAATCCCGTTACTTTTAGTTAGTTTTCATAAAAAATATATACGAAAACATATATATATATATATATACATATGTTTCCGTATATATATTTTTTTTTCTTTGTGATTTTTTGTGTCGATACAAAAAAATACGTATTTTCTATTATTTGTCGTGGTGGTGGGCGTTGAATTTTTTTTATCTTGCCTAAGTGAGCGGTGCGTGAGCCAAAATGTTTGGGAACCTATGCTCTAAAAGAATGTAAAATACATTTGAAAACTACGCAAAACGTACCAGATTTTGTTAACTCGCCTCGTTCAGATATCTGTCAACTACCAAAAGGAAATTCATGTCCCGATCATGAATGTGCCATTGTTTTAGAATGTATAGTATTTAAACTGAAACCGCCGATTTTACGAATAGAAAATGACATAGAATATTCTTGAAGCTTAGAATTGTGTACGTTTTTTTTTCAGAGAGAGTTATTGTAAAACAGTAAACAAAACCTTTTTGAAAAATGAATATGATTAGTCTAGTCAGCTGTGAAGGTACCTGGCTGAGTGAAGAAAAGCTTTCATAGATAAAAAAATTCGTTAAAAACCAAAAATGAAGCACAATATCAGCAACAAGCACATAGAAAAATTCGTGTAGTCCTTTAGTTTGTTCCGTGGCTTAGTCGGAATAGTTTTCTTTGTATTAATAATACAAAATATGATTATATATTATGATAATAATATATGATTATATAATATGATATACGTAGCTAATGGTAGCCCAATGGTTTGACCTACCGCCTCCCAAGCAGAGGCCATAGTTCCGAATCTGGGCTCGCATCTCTGAGGTTTTTGCAATTTATGAGCGAAATTTAATTTGAAATTTACTAGGAGCTTCCCATTCACATCATGATGAAACCTGCACATCGAAGAAGGTTCACAACCCTCGGAAAACGTGTGAAGTCCCCAACCTGCATTTATTTTATTTTTACACACTCATAGCCCCACACTAGAGAAACACTGTATCGCTGGTGCTATGGACACACACATAGACAACAACAAATTACATCCAAACTCACGAGAGAAATAAATGTAAGCCATACAAATATTTCTCCCGGCCGGCCCGGGAATCAAACCCGGGACTTATGCGTGGCAGTCCAGCATTGTAACCGTTCGGCAACAGAGGCATTTAATATTGTTGTTATAGTTTAGAAAGATTTTTTTACGAACAGCCCCCGTAGCATGGCTACGCATGATAGTCGCGACACGCGCAATAAAATTGAAATAAGCACGCCCTGTTGACTATCTAAATTAGATCTGATTGAGACAGTCAATAGCACGCGCTTAATTCAATTTTATCGCGCACATCGCGGTTGTCATACGTAGCCATACTACGGGGGCTGGTGCTTTCGTATTTACGTTATAATTTGAAGTTGAATTAGACTTGTTTTATTTGTTTTTTTCATAATATCAAGTGACGAGATGAAGAAGTCGTATGCTTGGTGGTAAGCTTCACACCTGTCCATAACAGTTGCAATGCCACTCAGAGATTTAAATCGCAAAGATCTTAGGGGCACGGACCCTGCGCCTGTCACCCTTAGAGATAAGTATGTACTATATAATTAGTAAAGTAATGAATAATTAATAATATAAGTAATTAAGAGGCAGGGACCTTCTGACACGTATAAGTAGTGAATAGACAGGTTTGGGCGCGTGTTTAGTATGCAAATCTATAGAAGGATGGTCTAATAATGCGTACTGTAGTGATTCCAAGACTGGATCGACTAAGGCTTTGTATCAATGGGGCACTAAAGGCATGGTCTCTTACAAAAAATACACATTTTTTTTCCTCCTAAACTATTACATTTATGGCAAAATGTGATATGACAATATTTAATTAGGACAATAGGATCTCTCGATTGGCATTTTTTACAGAGTTATCGTGAAAAAAATCCAATGTCCGCAATATCGCATAACCGACCCACTGTGCGTCGCAAAGTTAAGATAAATATAGTGTACCTGCATGTCCCCAATCACGTCAATTTTTAATGTTCTTAAGTGATTTCCCGAATCCCGAAAAGGTCCAGGACCTAAAAAGTATTGTCGTAAGGCAGTCTCCATTTTCTGTCTATGTTCCACGAAGTTTAGGTACAAAAACTCTATCTATTCCCATCCATGTTAATAAGTAAGTAATTAATAATAAAAGTATTATGTACAGTAAGCAGAGTTCCTTGTGAAAGAGTTCGTCCAGGGAATTACTGTCATCTTACCTATTCTGCCGCCAAGCAGTAATGTAATAATAATTACTGTGTTCCGGTTTTGAAGGGTAAGGGTACTGATGAAATTACAGAAACATGGGACTTGTCAACTTATGTCTGAGGGTGACGGGTCCAGTGGCAGTGCCCCTCAGATCTTTGCGATTTCGAGCTCTGAGTGGCGCTGCAACTGTTATGGACAGGCGTGTCGCTTACTATCAGACGCTCGACTTGTTCGCCCGGTGTCATAAAAAAAAATTATGAGCACCAGAGTAACGGAATCCATTTCGGATCCGAACTGATTTATAAAACTTCATTTCCGAATTTAGACCTACAGGGAATCGAACTCAGCATCACCACGTCCAGCGCCCACAGTGCAAACCATTAGGCCACTGAAGGTGTAAAAATAAAGGAGAATGATAGTTAGTTTTACGAAAATGATATTAAAGAACAATTTCCACATAACAGTAACAATGTTTCAGACAGCTGGTCAATCCACAAACTAAAGATCATACAAATTGCAAACGACTTGTTCGTCCCGTCACCTGGTATTATAATAAAAAGTTCACAAATCCCATGTGCCTGTAATTTCACCAGCACCTTTATCCTTCAAAACCGAAACGCAGTAATGCTCATATTATTGTATATTGATGTAGTAGTCTATTAATATATTTTATTATTAATTGTTGCAACCAGTAACATATTACAACACCTAAATCCTCGCCTGAGAAGAGACCCATGCCTAGAAGTGGGAGGTATAAATAGGTTGTGTAAATTTTTCGAAAACTTTAGAGAGTTAT
Organism: Hyposmocoma kahamanoa; assembly: GCF_003589595.1. Lineage (NCBI taxonomy): Eukaryota > Metazoa > Arthropoda > Insecta > Lepidoptera > Cosmopterigidae > Hyposmocoma > Hyposmocoma kahamanoa. The sequence goes on along the minus strand of NW_020653627.1, from coordinate 2,339 downwards.
CAAGATGGATATTGGGCGGTAGTTACTGACACAGTCTCTGCTCCCCGACTTATAAACCGGGTGTACTAGTGCTTTTTTAAAATCGGTTGCAAATATACTATTTGAAAAGCAGCGATTAAAAATACAAGTCAGTGGACCAATCATAATACGTTTGAATCTCTTAAGCCCGTAGACAATCCGTCAATACCAACAGCACAGTTGCTCCGCAGATTGTCAACGATACTTTCCACCTCTGATTCATCAGTTTCCACAATAACAAAAGAACCCTGAGCACCTCGAGACCTAGTCGGAGCATAATTTTGAGTGCGCTGGACCTTACTTGCAATAAATCGGCCTATGTGAGGAAAGTACTTATGAACGTTGTCAATAGCATCTTCTTTGTTAAATCCGCCAGCAAGTAATTCAGTGGCTGGTGGGGTGGACTTTGATGTACCAATGATCTCGGTAATAGCACTCCACAGATTCTTGCTATTTGTTCCTGCCTCTTCAATCCTTTGCTTCTCATACTGTCGCTTTAAATTCTTTAGTAAATTATTTATTAATTATTTATTATTAATTAATATTCAAAATTTTTTGACTTGGATTCAAGCCATTTGAGGTTGTATAAACTCTTAACTGATTATCAGTTATAAAGAGCGACTTATGAATATAGTAATAATAAGGTATTACTGTAAGGTGTTACTGTAGTGAAGTAATTTTACAAAAACTTAATATTGTGGTAGTAAAACGTTATTATATTCAGTAAACTTCATACCTATTAATAATTCTTTATTATTTCTCTGTACAAATTGTCTACGCAATGGAGCAATTTTCAAGTGTACTTAATCTATTTCTAAAGGCAAGTCAGAACCAGACTGTAAATAACACAATAGAAAATAATGCTGCAAATAGTTTAGCAGAAAATAGTATAGCAGTTATGGCATAGCAGTTATATGCTCTTTGTAAGGTTGACAAAAAAGATTGTGCAATATATCGTGAATTTTATTCCTGGCATTCCTTACAGATTGTCAAAAGGAAAATAATTATAGTTATAATTATAATTGAAACAATATCATTCTTTCGATCGCTATGAATTATTGCCATAAGGCATTCTCTACCAGTTAACCATGGAGCCAAATAGAAAAGAAAAACAACTAGGTACTACACTTAAAACAAAAATAACAAGTTACTATTATAAACCAAAATTTGATAGTTAGCTTTTTTTAACAATATTAAGTGACGGAACGAACAAGTCGTACGTCTGATGGTAAGCTAAATACCAGTCCATAACAGTTGCAGTGCCACTTATAGATTTAAATCGCAAAGATCTGAGGGGCACTGCCAATGCGTCGGTTACCTTCCGACGTAAGTTGATAAGTCCCATGTGCCTGTAAATTCACCAATTACAGGCACATGGGACTTATCATGTATGTTTATATGGTACAAAATACATATAATAAAACAAATAGTATATTCTAACTATTATTATAAATGTGAAAGTAACTCAGTGTAGACGTAATAGTCTATACGCCTCAAACTACTACACTAATTTGACGAATTTTGGTATAGAGATAGATGGGACATAGGAGAAGGTGTACTACGCTACATGCTGTAATAACTTACTTTTGAAAATAAAATAATATCTCTATGGAGCAAAATATCCTATTTATAGTATTTAAAGTGTTCCCTCCGTTGTCGCATAACCATGGGACACCCTGTATATATACCCGCAGCAACATTATGCAGAGTCTTGAACTTGAAGATTGTGAAAACAATGCATGCGAAACATGCACTTGAGATATAATTTGGTCTGACTTTATCCGACGTGGAGCGGGACCGTGTCCCAAAAACGGATTGCCTTGAATGGGAGAATGAATTGTAGATAAAAACCAGTACCACAGTATAATAAAAACAAGTAGGGTAACTCACGCTTGTTCAGCGCGCCGCCTCGCGTTGCGTTGCGTCTCGACGATGGGAATAAAGCGCTAGCGTAGGGTTGTTACTTTCTTGTTTTAGTTGTACTTATAAGTTATAAGCATAATTTGAAAAAAAAAATATTCTAATTACAACGGACATATCCGATTACAGTAATTAGCAAGAACAATAATTATAATAGTAATAATTTGTCTTTTCCACTATGGGAGAGGTAAGAGTCTAAAATAGATAATAATAATAAAAAATAAAGAAATAAATAATAATAATAAATAATAAAAACCACAGACCACATAATCTTTTTTCCGTGATAAAAACAAAAAACATGATATGGAACGCAATATTTATGAACAGATGGACTCGCACTCATTCTTCTCGCAAAACATTATACAATTATTCAAGACGTTCTTCCATCTATATATATATAT
>NW_020653626.1:0-12411 GCF_003589595.1 Hyposmocoma kahamanoa | reverse complement strand
TTATCCATGACCTCTCTAATTGCAATGATATATATACATTGTACCTAAATTATTAACAATCTATTGCAATGATCTTTGCAAGTTTTTCCTTACTTAGGGACATCTTGAGACCATAATTAAAAATAATACGAAAAAATTGGTTTCAATCATTTATTGAATTTAAAGCATGGGGCTTATACCACTATGCCATAAAATCTTAATGCAAAAACGTGGAATGTGTTTTAATCGACCTCCTCTATGGTTGGACCGGCACCGCCACCGGGAGCGGCACCTCCTGCGCCTGGGGCTCCACCGGGGAAGCCAGGCATACCGCCGGGCATACCGCCAGGGGCACCACCAGCTCCTTGGTACAGCTTAGTGATGATTGGGTTGCAAATGCCCTCCAATTCCTTCTGCTTGTGTTCATATTCCTCCTTATCGGCCAATTGGTTGGAGTCCAGCCATTTAATGGTGTCATTGCATTTGTCCAGGATGGTCTGCTTATCACTATCAGAAATCTTATCTTTCAGTTTCTCATCTTCCATTGTTGACTTCATGTTGAAGCAGTAGGACTCCAGAGCGTTCTTGGCCTGGATAGTTTCCTTCTGTTTTTCATCTTCAGTCCTGTACTTCTCAGCCTCGTTAACCATACGCTCAATTTCCTCTTTAGACAGGCGACCTTTATCATTTGTGATGGTGATTTTGTTCTCCTTGTTGGTAGACTTCTCCAAAGCAGACACATTGAGGATACCATTAGCGTCGATGTCGAAGGTGACCTCGATCTGAGGAACACCACGAGGCGCAGGAGGAATACCAGTCAGTTCGAATTTTCCAAGGAGGTTGTTATCTTTGGTCATGGCACGCTCACCCTCAAAGACCTGGATGAGCACACCGGGCTGATTGTCCGAGTAAGTAGTGAAAATTTGGTTTTGCTTAGTAGGGATGGTGGTGTTACGCTTGATCAGTGTGGTCATTACACCACCTGCAGTTTCAATACCAAGAGACAGAGGTGTAACATCAAGCAGAAGCAGATCCTGCACCTCTTCAGACTTATCACCATGCAAAATTGCAGCCTGTACAGCCGCACCATAAGCTACGGCCTCATCAGGGTTGATGGACTTGTTGAGCTCTTTTCCGTTAAAGAAATCTTGAAGGAGCTTCTGGACCTTGGGAATACGAGTAGAGCCACCAACCAGGACTATGTCATGGATTTGAGACTTGTCCATCTTGGCGTCACGGAGCGATTTCTCGACCGGTTCCATGGTGGATCTGAACAAATCCGCGTTCAATTCTTCAAAGCGCGCCCTGGTGATGGAGGTGTAGAAATCAATACCTTCGAAGAGCGAGTCAATTTCAATGCTTGCTTGAGTAGAAGAAGAGAGAGTTCTCTTCGCGCGTTCACACGCTGTTCGTAAACGACGAAGGGCTCTCTTGTTGGTAGTGAGATCCTTCTTGTATTTCCTCTTGAATTCTTGTACAAAGTGATTCACCATTCGGTTGTCGAAGTCTTCGCCTCCCAAATGGGTGTCTCCGGCAGTAGATCTCACCTCGAAGATACCATCCTCGATGGTCAGGATGGACACATCGAAAGTACCGCCGCCAAGGTCGAAAATAAGGACATTACGTTCTCCGCCACCCTTTTTGTCAAGACCGTATGCAATCGCAGCAGCAGTCGGTTCGTTGATAATACGGAGAACATTCAAGCCAGAGATAGTACCCGAATCCTTTGTGGCCTGCCTTTGTGAATCATTGAAGTACGCTGGAACCGTGATGACTGCATCCTGCACAGTTTTGCCGAGGTAGGCCTCAGCTGTTTCCTTCATCTTTGTAAGGACCATTGAGCTAACTTCCTCGGGGAAGAAGGTCTTATCTTCACCCTTGTATGAAACTTTAATCTTTGGTTTGCCTCCATCACTGATAACCTCAAAAGGCCAATGCTTCATGTCAGCTTGTACAGTGGCATCATCGAATTTGCGCCCAATAAGACGTTTGGCATCTGAAAACAATTTAGATGTGTCTTTTACTGATTCTAACACAAAATAAAATCTTGTTGAGAGCTTACGCAATTGTCAGATTCATTTTCTCATTCAATATTTTCAGAGACTCTAGTCTAGTTCATTGGGTATCATCATGAATAGTAACAACAAATAATTTAATTAGATTAACAAAAAACGGCGGGTATTGCATATTCTGATAACAACTACTATAACTATTTGCAAATCTTTTGTAATATAAGGAAATTATTCATTACGTACAGGAAACAAATATAGAACCTGCACCTTTAGTCTAGTTTACCATATGACTCATTGTTAACATTAAATGCCATTAGCTAATTATGCTTAAACTAACTTCAATGACGAACCATATTTTTAAAACCTGAATTAAACTGGAATTGTATCCAAAGAAAATAATAGATTCTTACCAAAGATGGTGTTGTTGGGGTTCATCGCCACCTGGTTCTTAGCGGCATCACCAATGAGACGCTCGGTGTCGGTGAAGGCAACGTACGACGGCGTTGTCCTGTTGCCCTGGTCATTAGCGATAATCTCCACCTTGCCATGTTGGAATACACCCACGCAAGAGTAGGTTGTACCCAGATCAATACCCACTGCTGGTGGTTTGGCCATTGTCTGATAAAAAAAAAAACACCGAACTTATTTAATGAGTTATAGTAGATGTGTATAAATAAGTACATAAGTAACGAAAATGATTCGGGGCCTTATAAAAATACTGGACTCCTATTTTACAGGACTCTACTTTAAAATTAAGACAGGAGGTTCGACATCACGATGACTCAAATTGTTTAAAAAAGACTCGCACCGTATTTGTGAAGATTAAAAGTTAAAAGATTAGTATAGTCGGAGGCGTTAAAAAATTTGTCGCGTTTTTCATAGGTGTTTAAAGACAATCTCACCATACTTAATAAATGAGAACAAAAAGAAAAATAACCTATTTTCACACGTTAATATTAAGGACTTTCAAAAAGGTGTTCTCTTCGAAATAGAATGCATTCGAGAATTAGAAACCATGAATGACAACACGAGGTCATTTCGGTTCTGGAACTTCATTGAATTTATGTTAGTACGAGAATAACGATGGAAAGAAATAGCACAGCATGTCGGCGGCCATCGTGGAAAATCGATGCGCGCGTCGCGTAGGTACGAAACTTCTCGAATGCGATACGTACCTAATTAAAATGCTAGCTGGGGTTTTCCCTTCAAACCTAACATAAGGATAAAACCTAATAATGAACTAAAAGTCATGTTGCTGACGGAATTAAGTGGAAGGTACGAGAAGAGCGCATACCACGTGCTAATTTTTGAACACAAAGAATTTGCACAAAGATTTTAGTTACATCCAACATCCACTGAAAGAATGATGAAATAAGTTAAAATGCGGCGAATAATGACATAGCTCTATGACTAATCAGTAGGTGGTTGAAGAGTTCAAGGAACTTCCTTAAAAGCAGAGGCGGTCACGCCGACACCTAATATGTAACTTTTTAGTTCTTTGTCATAAATTAAAGCGCACAAGAATAAAGTGAAAAATGGGATACTCACTGTGTCTGTCTAGTAATGCTTCTTGGCCTAGTGCTAGATAGTAATCAGTCGACACTTAGAATAATACTTAGGAACGCTCAGCAAACGTGCGCGATTGACGGCTTCGTTTCACGAAATAAAATGGCCCCCAATCACACGAAAAGTTTATATACCAGCGGGCCGATTTTCACACGTCACAACGGTTTTCTGGAATATTCCAGAATCCAACCAATGAACGACAATGACCAATGACGCAATGCGCTTCTATTGGTTGAAAAATTTACAAGCGCTCAATGAGCGTGAGTCAACAGTAATAATGATGTACGTAATATAATGAGTCATCTAAAAAGATTTAATCATTAAATATTTTATCTTATCGAACACGATCATAATATTAAAAAGACTTGAACCGAATTGGTATGCAGTTTGGTACTTTGTTCCCAGGAAAATTTAACCAGCCTCAACTTTTTTGCTAAATGTAAGTTTGAAATAAAGCTTAGCAGACGTGTGTCGATCGAATTAACATTATTCGAACAGTGCCCGTGACCTAATAACCCGGGTCACTAGCTTCTAAATAACCTGATAATTTTAGAGTTTTATCGGTCATGCGCGCAATATTCGACTTCATCGCTATAATTTTAAGGATTATTCAACAATTCACTATATCATTGTTGTCTCGTTCATTCTCATATAAAGTCCCCACTCATGACACGGTTTGCCTTCTCACTCTTCGTTTTGGTCGAATATTTGTTCGATAGAGAATTCGTTCGATAGAACCTTCGTTCGATCGAACCAAAAATCGATCGAACAAAAAATCGATCAACGATTCGTCAACGGGTTGACGGATCAACGGATCAGTGAGTCTATATCAATCATTCATCCTAATTGCTCCGTGACGTAGTGTCCATTACATGGTAATTTTGTTAGTTTAATCTGTTTTTCGGTATGTTGTGATTATTTATGAGTGCGCTAGTGAATATTAAAATATGAATGAATAATAAATTAGTAATTTTGAATGCTCAAAAGTCGTTTGTTATGTATTTTTGTCTTGTAGGTGTTACTTTTCCTAGAATGAAATTTTAGCGTCCTAAGTGTGGTTTATCTATAATGCATTTAACTTCATACACGTTACCGAGCAGCAGGGAAGAATAAAAGCTAATTGTATAATTTGACACTTATAAACAACATATGGAAGTATCGTGAGCGACGAGCGACGCGCTAAAAAATCGAACATATGATCGAATTATTTCACCCGATCACATTCCGGCGCGTGTATACGCTAAGAAATTCAACGTGTCTGCTATAGAAAAGATGAGAATAGTCTTGTACACGACAAGAACTTTGTCGTATCTAGCCAAGAAAACAAGTGGTGTCTGTTGAAGACAAGAAAATTATGAGTATATACACGATACGAATGCTTTCTGGCAGATGTGTGTAGGGTAAACGTGTCAGTGCATTAACGAGTCATCCAGGTAGCTGTCATTTTAGTACGGGAATACACGCCCGATTTTTCCATCCGATAGTCTGATCCGATTACCGGAAGGCGCTCGTACCATATAATAATAAATAATAAGTAACGCACACAACATAGCCCCGCACTAGGGAAACCCTGTGTCGCGGGTGCCATGGACACACACATAGACAACCACAAATTACATCCAAACTCACGAGAGAAATAATTGTAGGCCATACAAATATTTCTCCCGGCCCGGGAATCGAACCTGGGACCTCTGCGTAGCAGTCTGGCATGGTAACCGTTCGGCCACGGAGGCAGTATAATTGTAAGTTGTTGTAATATAATTGTATGAACACTCAATACACGTCCGAGCGTCACGTCAGAGGAAATAGCATCCAAATAAAAAAAAAAAAAAAAAAAAAGCATCCGATTTTATTACCAATCCGATTGTCTGAAGGCGCGCTCTCTATATTTTTGCGGGGAGATGAAATACACGTCCGATTCTTCCCTCCGATATGCAAATTATTCAAAATCCCCAAAAATCAAGGTTATAAATTTGGCGAGAGCAACGGTCATATTTCCCACATATAATAATATTTATTCATTCTCAGAATTTGTAGTGTTTTTGAAATGAAATATAGTTCGGGGGAAATACAAGAGTTTTTTTCAATATAATTTTGTATGTCTTAACCAATACCCCGCCATCTTGCAAAGAAGCTGTTTCATTTTTGACAACTGTGACGTTCCATGACACGCAAGCCACGTCACGTTATTACAGTATTTATTATATTATTACTATTACGCTTAAAAATATATCAAATAATTAAGAAAGTAAAAATGTGCCCATCTATACATATACTTTATGCTATAATTAGAAATAAACTCGAGTGGCAAGTTGTGGTATTAAGGTCTATCCACACATACCCGGGACGAGGACTTGCCGTGCTCCATCAAGGGGCTCAAAAAAATATCGTTGCGTATATTTTGAATGAACTCGTTTCACATGTCCGGGTCCGGGCCGGCGCCGGGACGGACCCCACAGTTCGTACAAACTAGCACGCCCCGTCCACGTCCCGGGCACGGCCCTAATGTGTGTGGATAGTCCTTTAAAATACCAATTGCTCGGCTTTGTTCGGCAACAGCTGTATTGTTTTTTCACACCGGGGACCGGTCAAAACGCGAAGAAGGGTCTGACTGATCATCATCATTCTATTTAAGAGCCAGGCTCTGATCGATTATAATACAAAATAAAGTGCTTCTAATCCTACTGGATAGTTTTATACATATAAGCGGTTTGCTAATAATTCTATACAAACGTTGCTATATAAGCAGCGTATGTGCGATGTTGAAAAAAATATCAATATCGTTCATAAACAAAAAAATAAATAGAGTAATCATCAGTGATCATCAGTGTAACAAAAATGTGATAAAATTCTCTAGAATTTTCATTCAGCATTCAGCATTCAAAGGCATTTTCCCCACATAGCGTAATCCAAACAAAATCCCAACAATGCGGCAGTTTATACAGCGTCGAGTCGGGGGTAAACAAGATTTTTCAAGTCTACTTCGCAGAATTATAAAAAAAAATATTGTGACCCGTTTTTTTAAAACTGATTTAAGCCGAAAGTGAGGTAGACATGTTCAAATAATTACAGAACTACTACTAGACTGTGATACTAAAAAAGTCCAAAAAGCAGCAACACTACACGCTAAAATATTCAAGATATTTTGATTTGATACCGTCGAAATTGGTTGATATTGTAACAATTACATGAATGTCATTGACATCTGGCCTGTCAATATATTTTCCATGGCATTGGCCACTAACGATTTAGCAAATAAATTACATAAAAATTCGTTCCGTTCCGTTTTACGTTACATAGTATTAAAAATTCTTTACAATTTTGTTTTCAATTCAGAACTTCTAGGTCTTGAAAGCTCTTTACAAAAAAACCAACTGTTAGCCTGGTTATTCATTTATTTTATTAGTAGTAACGGAACAATTTTTAATTGTTTTCTATTCACACACTTTCTGTTCAATACGAACGATTTCGTATACCGCGTGAGTGAGGGAGAGTGAGATCTGGGTTATCATGGCCTACAAAATTTAAGTTAATATTTTTTATATTTATTTTTATTTTTACTCACAAAAGCAGTCTGAGAGTCGTATTCCAGAACTGTACTCAATGCTCAAGTTAGGACTTGAGTATTGCAGTGAGCACTGAAAATCATACTCAAGTCCTTGCCATTAGGGTCGTATTTTCAGTGCTTGAAATCATACTCAAGTCTGCTCAAGTCCTGACTTGAGCATTGAGTAGAGTTCTGGAATATGACCCTAAGAGTCGTATTCCAGAACTAGAAATCATACTCAAGCCCTTGTCATTAGGGTCGTATTTCTAGTCCTTGAAATCATATTCAAGTCCTGACTTGAGCATTGAGTTGAGTTCTGGATTATGACCCTTAGAGCTAATTAAATTTATGAAAAATAACGCAATTTTGTGATATCGGCTGGGTAGTGAGTGACTAGAGCCCAAGGTAGATTTGAATAGCCTGTAGTACGGGTCGCCAGACTCTCACCCCTCGAACAAGAAAAACTGAATTTACTGTAATGATTAGCTCAATGTTATAAGTTTATTATACAAATGAGTTTAATATTTCATTACTTAAATTAAACTTACTATGTTATACAAATGTATAAGTAAGTGGTGTGTGATAATCATATGAGAGTATAATGAATGTGCAACCTAGTGTATAGGTGGCAAATAAATATATGTTTAACGAGCAGTTTACAAGAGAGGTATAATCAGTTCCTCGAATGAATTATAAGACTGTGTTAGTTACCATACAGAGACTCTTTGTTTGCAAGAGTTTGTCCGGAGTGTGTGTCTAAGCAATTCTACAAACAATCCTATATATAATCTTGGCTATTGGATGTTACCAACGTACAATGATATTTCAATAACAATATTAACTATTTAACAATTGTCTATACAATATACAAATTTACATCGAATCGGAAGTCATAATTCCCAATAACCTTAAAGATGTCATATTAACAAATTATAACAAATTCACAAAAACAGAAAAATATAATATTCATATAATATAATAAACTCATTAAATTTCCACCAAAAACTTCAAGCAGAGAAAAGAGCCTATTGATTTATCCTTTTAAAAGGAAATGAGCGAGAATCACATAATCAGCAAAAATAATGACTACCATCTTAAATGCTTAAAAAAGAGTGAAATCTATGTAACCAACACTTTTTAGTGAAATTTACGCTGGAAATAAGTAGAATAACTCTAGAGCTGGCGATGTTTTATTTAATTCGGTTAAGTATTTTAAGTAGGTAGGCAATGACAAAAACATTAGCTTTCTTGAACATTAGTTAACATACTTATGCATTACAGTACTTCATAATCACAGCACTTCAAAAAATGAAGTAGTGTAAAATGAATCGCGAATCAAATTGTGTACGTACGCTGAAATAAATAAATAACAAGACCATGTCTGTATCTTCATGGCTTAAATTGGTGATTTGTTATAATCGTAGACACTCAAACTATTTACCGATTAATAAAGTGAATAATTCACATTTTGAATCATCTACGTATTACTGTCAGGTTTTTCACGGCCTACGACCATAAACCCTTGTTCCATAGACAAAGTAGAGTGAGATAGAGTCAATAGAAAAAGCGCGTGATATGAAAAAGCGCAAAGCGCTGATACTAGGCGAGACAAAATTGTGGCGCACGGCAAACTGACTAAAAGCTCTAAACTCCTCATATTTTTACAACTAGGGTAAGCAACAATAGTAACAGGGATTCAACGATATCTATGTAACCTAGCGTACTAGATGCGGCGTTCTATACTCACGCTGCTTGATTGATGTGCGGTGAAGACGCTGCATATCATTTAGTTGGTTGTCAAACATTTAAGATGGCGGACGCATATGCGATCCTTTTTGAAAATTAATTTACATCGGTGTGTTGCCCATATTTTGCTATTTGACTAACAGTGTGAACATAAATTTAAAGTTTTAAATTATTCACATTCGGTAAGTAATGTTGTGGTTATTGATTAATGTGTGCATTATATTACAATATTTGATAATCGCGTCATAGTAAGGTCATAGTATACTAAATTATTTTTCCAAGCAAACATCAATCACAGATTAATAAGCAGCAATGTTCTGACCATCTGAGATAACAGATTATTATGTATTATATGATTAACCGTTACTAAGGTTACCATTTAAATTTGAAAAATATAAAAGACTAGGCTCAACCTTAGACTATTTTTTTTTCCATCCTCTAAGGGCTCAACGATGTCTATATACACATGCCAACACATCAAGCTGCACATTGACGTATCTTGTTCCGTTGCACTGGAGGCGATTTTCGAACAAAAATGTGTAGTCTGGTGTACCGTTGTCCGTACTTGAGTAGAGAGCATAGTCTATAGACCTTTTCTTTCGGCAAGGAAAAGTACATAACATCATTATGTTCATCAACTCGACTGTATTTTTTTTCTTTTTAGTGATATAATAATTTGAAATAGTACGCGAAAGGTCACTGGGTCAAAGCAAAATAAAATGAAATATTCAACTATGCATAAGTATCACTCTTATCTGCCTGCCTAGCTCATTCCCAATTAGGTATAGATTGTCACGTCTGTCGAAGGTACAGGGTCAAGAGCACATCAACCTTGTCACTTAAGATTTGAATCCAACTCTATGCGCGTATGATAAGAATGGTCCAAAGTACGAAGTGTCAAGCTTGACGTGCTCTTGAATGTACTACGGTACTGATACTCTTCGACAAATCAATACTAAAACAAAACACTTATCAATTGTGATAGTGTTTTGTTTTTGTGTTTTGGAACATGTACTTGCTGTGAATGTTCTTGTTTATAGAGTGAAGTCGTTGCAGGTATTGGAAGTTATTAGCATGTAAATGTAAAGAAATAAGTTACATGTAACTCAAATATTCATTTAATGAAACAGTCCATGAAATCAATGACTAAATAAAATTACAAAGGTTAGTTACATTGCAAATAAATGAACAGTTATTTACTGAACATTTGCAATTATCTTAAAATGCTTGCACCTTACCATATATAATACATAATATGACTAGAAAACTAACTCGGCGCTTTATACACACTCTAAAATTGCACCTTGCTGTCGATTTATTAAACAATAATAAAATTATCAACACAACATTGTCAAAATTAAGTTATGTGTTACTAACATAACACAACAAACATTTCAGTATAGTGTATAAAGAGATGTCACAATATCTGCGATATTATACACAATTCTTTTTATAACCGGTGTATAGTGTTTGTGCAATGTATGTTTGAGTATGTTTGATTTTCACATTTACCTTGAATTAAAAAAAATAACAAATCACCCATAGATTTGTATGCAATGCACAGAAATCTATATTTATATAGGCAATTTAGATTTCTGTGTTTGTATGATTAAAAAATGTATAAAATAATTACACTTATGTAAAGTACATTATAATATATTATTCTATATTCCACTTGGAAAAATAATGAAACTCTTAATTATTGGAGTATTTCAAACCAAGCATTATATGAAATATTGAACACTTTGCCACAAATTTTAATATTGTGTTTAAAATTTCTTTTAGTCACTGGTACTCACATGGATATGTCCAACAAAAAAAAAAAAACAATTATTCTCATTGTACATAACACGTGTTCAGTTCGTCAATTTTGTACAGATTTGTTAGCCACACATCAGGAATTAAACTCCGATCTTTTTATATACATTTTTAAAATACAGTTTAATTTTTAATACGCATAAGAAGTAGCTAATAGCTACTTGCGTAGGAAACGAAGCGTTATCATGGTGGTATAATTTAGTCATAGTGGGTCGCAACAACAATAAAAAAAACAAACGTAATTATTATGCCCAGTATTAAAATTCGCAACATTTTTGAGATTTGTGCAACTCTATCACGAGATTCGGAAGTAGGTCTGGTATCCCAAGCCCAACGAAGTGGAAAGGAACCATGCGAAGCAACACCACCATGTTGCGAAACCGAACACTCCTCGATATACTTCTTGCGTGAAAACCTGAAAAAATGAAAATGCTTGATTGCTTAGTTGATTTTGTGTAAGTATAAGGTAATCATGTGGTAGATAAGGTGTACATTTAATAAAATTCAGTACCTAAACTCTGGAAATCCTAACAACCGCGCTGGACTTCTTACAGAAGATAATAAATTTACCAAATATAAACTTGAAAGTTTTTGTTGTACTACCTGACACAATTTATATGGTTTACACAATTATCCATTCATGTAGTCATTTAACGTTATCACGTATGTCATTTCAAATTTGACTGCGTTTTTTAAGTAGTTTCACATGAACTATATCTTCTTTTGTAACCAGTTGCAAATTACGTAATTTTTGTCTTCCATCGCTCACAGTTCGATAGAATTGCTTATTCACTTCTTCTTCATTTTTTCAAACAATGGCCGTTGCTGCGCGTGATAGATTTTCTTCAATCAATTATCTCTAATCAAGTTATCGTTACACCACCTACCGACAAGACTAATAGTTGCCATGCATATATAGCAATCTATGTCACTATATTATTTTTTTGCCTTAGCACTTTAATTATTTAAATTTTGAAAGAAAGAATCGGGAATAAAAAGATTTTAAAACGGTATGTACTTAACATTATATAAATACTTAAATGTAATAACATTTTTGCACTGAGGGTTAGAGATGGATATTATTATATTAAAGGATAGTTCAAGAGAAAGTGATTTATTATCATAAATGAAATTCTTATTTTAATTTACAATTACTGTCATTGAGCACGAGTTGATTTTTTAATTACTTTTCAAGTAGTGTTATCACTTTACATGGCATTATCATATCATGGTCGCATGATAACCCAACAAATTAAAGGATGTGCCTTACGTATTATAAATAATATGTAACAAATGTTTGTGACAAAATTTCGAAATGGTTCTGAAACACGCATGTTGGCACCTCTTTGGATGCGTGGGTACTGGTATTTACATTTGAATAGATTTTTTTTTAAAAGAAATGTCGACTTATGTACGTACATATGTATATATAATCACGCCTGTCTCCCATCGGGGACATATTCTACTTCATGCTGTTGAAAACTAATTTTTTATCTACACAACATTTACTATATAATTATTAACACATGCTTCGATCTATGTATCAATCACTGCATAAAGTGTACTTACGTCGAAGTGATCATCACAAAAGTATATCGCTGAATTTACAGACATTTCGTCGTGCTAGGACCAACCATTTTTTTCGTATGTCGGATTTTCGAGGTACATCAATAAATAGTTTATTTGGGGTAATTATAGAAGTATTCCTACATTGAGGTACTACACACCAACGATATGTTTTCC
>NW_020653625.1:11633-18321 GCF_003589595.1 Hyposmocoma kahamanoa | reverse complement strand
GAGAGACAGGGAAGCAGATATATCTTATATCTTAGAAACCATTAAGTCAATTTTTATGAAAAAACTTTTTGTTAAATTTGATCTACTTCTGCTGTCCCTATTTTTTCTTTCAATACAATTCAATGAGCCTTGAAACCAAGTCTATCAGCGTTAAAAAAAATGTCATATTAATCGACGCCGGAAAGCGATCTTGTTGTATCTCGAAAAATAGGATTTTACACCGGGGCCGAAAGACTATTTAAAAAAATTATTTTTCTTTAATTTGAATTAGTAGAAAGTCAATTTTAAAGTAGGATGTTTATAATCATACTTTAAAATTGACTTTCTACTAATTGACTGCTGTCCCGATTTTGTTTGTTCCGCACAATAAAATGAACACCATATAAAGTTGAATCAATCAGCACTGAAAAAAATTATAATCAATTTTATAAATTTTTATGGACAACTCGCGCTTGACAATTTTTGGCATAAACCAAATTGTTTTCACAAAAAAGACTTAAGGATTACTTATGACACTTTCCCTGTATCTCCTATAGTTAAAAAACACACTGTACAAGTACATGGCAACATTCACAGTTACAATGTAGTCTTATGAGATTGTCTACGACTTCGCGGCTACGAAGAGAATTGTCTACGGCTACGGAGCTACGAAAATTCGTAGCCACCTTTATTATGTCAACAGGTTAATTAGCAAGTCCCAGGAGAATACCACAGGTGGGAGCTCACCTGGAAGCAAGATAGGTAGTGCAGTGTATTTTTTTAATGAAAGATATTTTAGAGCTCCTTGTTAAAGAGTTCGTCCAGGAAAGTATTTATTTATTTAATCATTTATTTCAGGCAACATGATCCATATAATATAAAACTTAAGGACTAACTTAAATACTATATAATATAACAATAAAATAATGTACATAACTGATCTACACGTATTGCACTTGTCGGCGATGTGTGGCGCAATCCGGTGTCAGGTAACCGGTCGCGGAATCGACGATACATCTTTTAATTAAAAAAAAAAATCTTTTATATAATATCAAGTGACGGGACGAACAAGTCGTCCGATGGATAATAAGATGGTAAGCTACACGACTGTCCATTACAGTTGTAGTGCCATCCAGGGTTTAAATTGCAAAGATCTGTGGGGCACTGCTACTGTCCGTTACGTTGAGACATACATTGACAAGTCCATGTGTCAGTAATTTCAAAACCGGAACACAGTGATGCTGACGTTACTGCTTGGCGGCAGAAATAAAGGTGGCAGTACTTCCCTGGACGAACTCTTTGACTTTGCTCTACTGCTACTAAAAAAGACATATCGGCCACAACTCTTCCTTCGTGAAGGCCGACAGATGTTCGATCGGCACTCTCACCATAAACGAATTTTTTTTTCAAATTTAAATTTACGTTGTGGCGGGACTCCAACCGCTCAACCATCAGGGTGTATTTGGCCTTTAGCCTGATGTACTTCACCATCTAGTATTGCCAATTTACTTATTTCTGTCACCTTGCGGTAATGTGAGTGTTGCTGAGTGCCGATTTTGAAGGGCAATGGTGCTGGTAAAATTACAGGAACATGACAGTTGTTAACAACGGTGCCCCTCAAATCATTGCGATTTAAAAATCTCAGCGTCATTGCAACTGCTATGGAAAGACGTGTTGCTTCCCAACAGACGTACGACTTGTTTGTCCCGTTACTTGGTCTCATAAAAAGAATAAACAAATTAAATTATGTTTATTAATTTATTAGGATCATTGACAGTTGTTACATCAAATTACATGTTCAATTTGCATAGATAAGAGCATTTTCACAAGATGCAAAACTAGTGACAGACGAAATACAACATTCATAGAGCGGCATATCTTAATATTTATTGCTGTGAAGTCGAATACAAATATTTATCCTACAAATCACAATATAAATAAAAAAATATATTAAAAGCAATAATAATAGTTATAGACAAGATATTTACATGTTAATTATTGCTCTACGGAGACCGGTTAGCGAGTCCGAGAACATCCACTGTGACACTGTGCTCATTGTGTAATTTAGATAGACTGCAGTCAGGTGAGTTTAGACCTAGTTTAGTTCTTTTTAATAGTGGCGACAGAAGGGCAACAACCATAAGTAGAGGGTATATCGGTAGGAATCACATTTCTCATAATGAACAATATGGGTTTACTAGTGGTAGATCGTCTAGCGATGCGGGCGTAGCACTAGTAAAACATATGTTTGGTGCTTGGGTATGGTCCTTAACGAGATTTTCTGTGACCTCTCAAAGGCATTTGACTGCGTGGATCATATTACTCTTATTAGGAAGCTGGAATATTACGGAGTAAGTGGCAAGGCGTTGGAACTTGTCTCGTCATATCTTTAACGGCAGAATTCAGAAAGTAGACATAAATGGAGTGACATTTTTGGGTTCTCCGGTAAAAATGGGTATTCCGCAGGGCTCAATAATTGGACCTATCTTATTTCTCTTGTGTATTAATGATCTACCATTTTTGTTAAGGATCCTTGCGAAATAGTATTGTTTGCTGATGACACATCCTTCATTTCTTAAAACAGACAGACATGACGTCATACAGTCATAGTTAACTACGACAATATTAATGATACCCTTTCAAAAGTAGTTTATTGGTTTAATGTTAACAATTTATTGCTCAATGCCAAGAAGACAAAACGTGTTATATTTGAATTATCTAATGTAAAATCGACTAGCTCAATCATAGAAATGAATGAAGAAAAGTTAGACCTTGTTAACAAAGCTGTCTTTTTGGGAGTGACCTTAGATAGCAAATTCCATTGGTTTCCACATATATATTTTTCTTGGCCAGCAGATCAAGCTCTGCTGCATGCGCAGTCCATAGAATACGTGAGCTTATCGATGTTGCTACTGCTAGACTAGTTTACTTAAGTTACTTGCATAGTATAATCTCCTACGGGATTCTCATGTGGGGTAAAGCGGCAAATATTCAAACCATATTTGTATTGCAAAAACGAGCGATTCGTTCTGTGTACCGTTTAGGTTCTTGGATTTCTCTCAGAGAAAAGTTTAAGGAGACTGGTATCATGACTGTGGCATCACAGTACATTTACTCAAATATATAAATATATTGTATGCCCGTAAAAATTTACACAATTTCGTTAAGAAAGAAGACATCCATAATATTAACCTTAGAACTAAGTCCAAACTCATGGTATCACGATTTCGTTTAACAAAGATAAACGATTCTTTTATGCGAAACTGTGCGCGTTTTAATTTTAAGATTATCATTTTCTAAGTTTAAAACTTAATAAGTATTTCAATTAAAATTGAAAAGTCATATTACAAAATTGTAGACTACGTGTTAGATAACGACGTATGGAAAGACAATATGAGTCTAGATTCCACACAAATATCTTTCAAAATGTTTTGTATAGGATTTAAGTTTATTTGAGAGAGCAATCCCTAGAGTTTCTTGCTCGTTCTTCTCAGGGAGGTCGAGCGTAAAAAATGACGTTTTAAAGCATTGACTTACAATTATTTGTAAGTCAATGTTTTAAAGTGTAAAAATTTTACGTATGGAATAAATGATTATTCGATTTTAACTTTGAAGTCCAAAAGATCTCTGGATCTCTTTCCTTACATTGTATGTAAGTACAACAGCGTAAGATTGAATTTAGCATGCCAATATCTTTATAGTTACTGTTAAACTGCAAATGCGTTATATGAGTCCTAGTAGAGGTCAACTATGTAATTTTACTGTTTTACGGATTATTTTTCATCTTGTTTCCCTCTCGCATTGGGTGACGCGCGACCACAAAGGCATATTACAACCATATCGCACCGAGCGAGCGGTAACGGTGTGTGCTTTGACCGACTTCAAAAGGGTATAGTACTTAAAGCATTATCTGGATAGAAAGATGTAGGTAATAATAGCTCATTATTCATTATCTATATAAGAAGGTATCAGGTTCGTTTACAGACGAAACGAAATTTTATTTAATTTGGTTTCTGTTTTTCTAGTCTCTTTTTGGATTACTTTCCCGTAAGTTCGTTAATCTGGTGATTTTTTTTTATATGATGTCAAGTGATGGAACTAGGCCAGAGATGTGCGCCGTTGCGAGGCGGTGTGAAAGGAAAAAATCCACTAATATTATTACTTAATTTTCCTAGCTTCACTTAGGTCAGCTCCGGTGGAAAAAGGTTAGCGGTGCTAAATATTTCTACATACAAAATAGTGAGAAATGTGCGCGAGAGATGCGGGTGAGAAATGTGTGCAAAACGGAACTAGATCTACTGAAAGTATGGCACTAACTGACACTGACACATCGCCACCGCTCACCCCACCACACTGTACCCACGCATAGCTGAAAAGAGTCCGTAACGCATCTTAGAAGGCTTAATCGAAAAGATCTTTGTAAGTCAATGTTAGGGGCACAGCGACTGCGCCTGTCACCGTGAGACATAAGTTGACAAGTCTCATGCGTCGGTAATTTCACCACTACCCTTCAAAACCTACTTTGTGTGGAATCTAGACTCATGTCCTCCTAAACTTTGTGTGGAATCTAGACTCATATCGTCTTAACATACATCTTTACCTTCAGTTTTGTGACATAAATTTTTAATTAAAATGCTTTTGATGTGAGTGTTAAGCTTAGAAAATGATAATATTAATATACTCTCCGGAATCTTATGATCTCATCGTATACAGGTCTCCATAAAAAAGTAATTTTGTTTCATAAATGGCTGTACCCGCCTTTATCCGGTTTCAAACTTAGGAACGACTACCATTTAGTAGCAGTAGAGCACCTTGTGAACGAGTTAGTCCAGGGAATAAAGTAATATGAACATTACTGCTTGGCGGCAGTAATAGGTAAAGTAAAGATAATTATTCTAAAAAATTCTTTGAAGCGACAAGAGGTGGAAGCAGTCCGCTGTGTAACCTCTTACAAATAGATGGTTTCTTGTAAAAACTATCCCGATGAAACTTGCCTTCATAAAAACAGCTTTTACTCAGCACACAAACAAAGGCATCAAATTTATAACTCCCCTCTTTTAGTGTTAAAGATAATGAAAATTATAAAATTAAATCAGAAATTCTCTTTACTGTGCTTGAAAATTTCTTTGACGGACGTAGATAGCAGTTTTTTGGCCACCAGAGGCTGGAACGTTTCTTCTTTATTGCTATATTACAGTAAGGTTTTTATTCCCTTGAAGCTCATTCACTGGTTAGTCACGTAACTCCCTAAATGATTAAGTGAAGAGACAAAGTAGAATAAAAATGTGAAGGTCAACAGGTTAACTTTTTTTTAGTGCTGATAAGCTACACGCCTGTCCATAACAGATGCAGTGCCATTCTGAGCTTTAAATCACAAAGATCTGAGAGCTGCGCCCGTGACTTTGAGACATAAGTTGATAAGTCCCATGTGCCTGTAATTTCACCAGCACCCTTACCCTTCGAAACCGGAACGCAGTAATGCTCACATTGCTTCTTGGCAGCAGAAACAGGTAAGTTTCTTTCACACTCAGGAAATGAAACTATTTTTCCGGATTTAAATCGCGTATATTTGTTTTTTCAAACAAACCGACGTTTCGGGCCCTTTACAGGTCCCATGGTCACGGTTGACTGAGGTGGTACAGTCTTCAACCAGTTATGTCTAATATTAATGCAAACCACCCTATTTTTTCACTATAGTTACAATAGTTATTAATTAAATACCTTATTTTTAATTTTACAAAGAAAACATTCCAATTTACGCTACATTAAGTTTTACAAATTATTTTATTGAATGAATTTTTATTAAGTTTAATTTATTAATAATTATTAATAGAAATTAGAATAAACTAAAACATATTAATTAGTACTGCAGTCTTATGTCTATTTGGGATTTTTCATTAGAGGAAATACTGGATCCCAAACTGGTGGTACGGAGAAACCATCTTCCCTGTTCTTTCACACTCTTTCACAACTTAATGTCGTCTCACTGAAAGTGCTACGACGCTGATTTTTAGTAGACCCGGGAACAGCGTACATTCGGCACGGTACATAGCCAGAAGACGTACAAAACCCGGAACACAGCAGCCGTATAAGCAGCAGTAAATATATAAATACGATGTAATGCGTATTTCGACGCTTGAAAAGCAAAATGAGATATGCGATGCTATTGTCATATTAATAATAATAACAACGCACACACTCAACATAGCCTCGCACTTGGGAAACCCTGTCTCGCGGGTGCTACACATACATAGACAGCCACAAATTATACGCAAACTCACGAGAGACATAAATGTAGGCCATACAAATATTTCTCCCGGCCCCGGAATCGAACCTGGTACGTACGTGGCAGTCCGGCGTGGTAACCGTTCGGCCACAGAGACAGTTATTTATATTGCGTTATACCGTTATACGTTGTACGTTATATACCGTTGGACACAAAAAGTGTCGCTTATCCCATTTTGCCTTTCAAGCGTCGATTTAATTACAATACGATTGATTTGAAATTAATTTATATAATATATTTATTTCTTTTCTGAAACGACTCCACTAGCTTGTTATAAATATGAATACCAAATTTGTTATAATTAAGAGGGAGCATGCCAAAAAAGTTTTGACGTTGGCTCCGCCCAAATTTGTGAAACAAATATATGCCTGAA
Source organism: Hyposmocoma kahamanoa (assembly GCF_003589595.1). Lineage (NCBI taxonomy): Eukaryota > Metazoa > Arthropoda > Insecta > Lepidoptera > Cosmopterigidae > Hyposmocoma > Hyposmocoma kahamanoa. Next base: position 11,683 of record NW_020653625.1, on the reverse strand, counting down.
GTTCGCGTGACATGCGACAGGAGATGTTGAATTTTGCGCATTAAAAGTAC
>NW_020653625.1:0-11533 GCF_003589595.1 Hyposmocoma kahamanoa | reverse complement strand
TAGCATTTCGAGGATAAATCGAAAAAATGTGAAAATTCGAGGTCATTCCGTGATGTTTATTATCCATCGAGGAAACTTTATTGTTTTATGTTTCTGATTAATGTCTATGCTTGAATATATAAAGTGGATATACCCCTCTAAAATCAAATCGAAGATTAGAAATTTTTCCTCTGCTTCCTCTTAAATATATGTTAATATATGAGGCGCGCGATAGTCACGCGAGCAGAAACAATACTGCACAACGTAAGCACGTATGCAGTTTTATTTCAGTAGCACCCTTATGTCTTATGATTTGAAACTAGAGGTCAAGTCGTCTCAGATGAAAGGAATTTTTCTTTGTGTCAAAGTCAAAGATTATTTATTCCACAGGAAAAATAAATTTACGCTAGAAAACGTCACATTTAAGCTACTGCTCGTTCACTACGCTGACCTCCCTGAGAAGAACGAGCAAGAAACTCTAGGGATTGCTCTTTTCAAATAAACTTAAATGCTATGGAATACACTTTGAATCAAATTTGTGTGGATTCTGGAGCCATGTCGTCTTTCCATACATCTTTATCTAACGCGTAGTCTTCAATTTTGTAATATGATTTTTCGATCAAAATATTTTTAATGTAGTTTTTAAACTTAGGAAATGATAAACTTAATATATGCTCCGGAATCTTATTGTAAAAACGTATACAGTTCCCCATAAAAGAGTTGTTTACCTTGGTTAAACGAAATCGAGGTACCATGAGTTTGGACTTAAAAGTACTTGGCATTATATAATAATAATAATAATAATAATAATAAATTTTATTTCCTTCACACACAATTTCAACCATATTAAACATTCTTAAGTAATAAAACATTTGTTGTCTGTGAAGGCTGGAGCCTAAACTAGGATACCCTGTGCTATAGGTCTCCAGGCCTCCGCATACGGATAAAGTATCAAAAAAAAACAACATTGACTGCGTCACGAATGATTGCTATGAGAGAAAGTTACTCAAAATTAGGTTTATACAAATCAAAAAATTATAAATATAAATAAAATTGAAGACTAGAGGGCAAGAATTATGTTGTGTGTGTGTGTGTGAGAGTGAGTGTTGTGTGTGTGTGTGAGTGTGTGAGTGAGAGTGTGTGTTTGTGTGTGTGGGAATTAACTATAATGGAACAAGAAGGAGGTTTTCGGTTTCCTCATATGACAAAGTCAATAGCCTTTTAGTGACCACGTTCCTACATTCAAACTTGTTTAGAGGATAAATATGTAGATCACCATTACATCTGTTATATAAGAAGGGCCCGAGGAAGCCGAAGAAGTGATGGGCAAAGGATGTAGACCACGCCGAATAATGGCACACACGATCACGGCGTCGAAAATTAACTATCCGAGATCGATCGTAAGATGTCTGCGAATGTACCCTCAGGATGGTGTACAGAACAAATAGTTGGCGTACGGATAGAACTTGCCAATCTCGGAAAAGTTCTCGAGTTGGAAAAAGGTATGGTCGGAATGACGCCACTTTCAAAACCGCTCGTTGAGCCACTTCCAGTTTCATAAGAGTCGTTTTTGCTACACCACCCCAGGATGAAATGCAGTAAAGAAGAATGGTTTGACACGTAGCAAAGTATACCATCCTAAGAACATCAAAATCGGCTATATGGCTATTTTAGCCGTGGGGCGACGGCTTAAGAATACATTGTCGCCTCCCCATACATGCCCGTGGGGGTCGTAAGAGGCGACCGAGGGCGTCACAAGTGTCCATCTGCTTAGCATTGTGGTAGGCTCTGTGCCGACTGGATAGCGACCATAGTACACACGGCGGAAAACCCTCCACAGTGAAACGCTTTTGCGAATCGCGTTCAGGGATCAGTTGGTGTACATCCAGTGCATTTGGCCAGACCGGCAAAATGATAGTGACGGAGTGAAGATGTTTGTGTTTTCCATCCGTTGCTCTCATCTCTGGACTGTATTCGCACTTTCCATCAGGCGCGGTGCAGTCATTTTGTCGAGTCGCAATAAAAAAAAAAAAAAAAAAAAAAAAACGTAAAGTTCTGAAAACTACTATTAACTTTCGAACACGGTTAGAGAGAGAATTAATATGATTTTTAAAATTACTATGTTGGTCAATATTTATACCCAAATATTTGAACTCTTGGACGGATTGCAGAGCGGGGCACCGGCATCCACCACGATTACAACTATCAGGAGAGTCATGAGCAATGAGTGTGTGGCCAATAGTAGGCAGCGAATTAGAGCGCATCCCAAATACCATATATTTGGTTTTTTGTGCGTTTAAAGTTAACAGATTACAGTTTAACCAACCTAGGATAGAGTTGAGCCCTATTTGAGCAAATTGAAAAACTTCCTGCCAAGAGTCAGCTTGGAACGAAAGTGTTGTGTCGTCAGCAAAGGATATCACCATCCCATTTGGTAACTTATTTTGGCACAAATCATTTATAAACACCAGAAACAGAGATGGCCCTAGGATACTTCCTTGGGGCACTCCACACGATATTGAGAGTTCGTCACTGGTGAAGTTTCCAACTTTAACTTGCTGAGTACGATTGGCAAGATAAGATTGAAATAATTTAAGTGCGACTCCTCTTACCCCGACGCCCTCAAGCTTTTTGAGTAAAAGTGGGATCGAGACCGTGTCAAAAGCCTTAGCCAGGTCCAAGAAGATGGAAAGACATTTCTTCCCACTGTCCAAACCGCGAACGATAAAATTAACTAGCTCATGAACAGCACCGTCTGTTGATTTACTAGCTCTGAAACCAAATTGCTGTGGAGACAGAATGTTATATTTTTCTAAATATTTCATTAATCGAGTGTTCATGATTCGCTCGAGAATTTTGGACAACGAGGGAAGCAATGAGATTGGGCGATAATTACAGACACGGTCTCTATCTCCTGACTTGAATATTGGTGTTATGACAGCTTTTTTAAAAACGTCGGGAAAACAGCCGGATGTAAGGCTTAACTGGCAAACATGGGCAATGATTGGTGATAATAAAGCGGCATATCTTTTAAGGAAGTTTGATGGTATTCCGTCCCAACCCACAGCACAGTTAGCTTTGAGACCAGTAATCAACTTCAATACTTCGTCTTCGTCTGTAGGTAGCAAGGCAAATGATTGTGAGACCTGTGTGCCATGTGAAGAGGAAGTGGTCGACCCCAAATCCTTAGATCCGATAACCTCGGCCAGGGAACTGCCAACACTTGCAAAGTATTCATTACAAGCATTAACAGAAAGTTGTGGCAAGCTTTGGGATTTTAGTAATTCCAAAGCGGATTCCCTTGGTGTTTCCATGGAGGTATTGGTTTTAATGACTTTCCAAAGTTTTTTATTATTAGAACGAGCTTCTATTATCTCGTTTCTTTGATAGCTACGCTTTAACTTTTTTAATATTTCATTACAATAATTCCGGTACCTCCGATAAGCAATCAATAGGATATTGTCATTTGGTGTCACCCTAAGTTTCCTATGCATATTGTCCCGGTTTCGCATACATCGTAGCAATCCCAATGTAATCCAAGGCTTGAGTATAGAAAACCGATGCGACAACTTCAGAGTTTTGGTGTTTGAAATAAGTGCCTGCGCAAGAAGATTAACAAGAATGGATGCAGCAGCGTTACAATCATTACACGAGAGAACAGAGGAAAAGTCCATATTAGACATCGCGATATCAACGGCAGCATAATCAACCTTCGCAACGACACGCGGGGGACATTTCGGTAACTCAGAGTCTAAGGCAAATAATATTGGCTTGTGGTCCGTAATAAATGATGTAATTATCAAAGTAATACTTCGCTTTTTAGATTTTAAAATAAGATGGTCTAAACATGTTGAATCCCGAGTAGGAAAGGTATGTGCCGGAAGCATTCCGTGCATGGCTAAAAGATTACAATAATCATCACTGCATCCTTCACTGCTACCTGGAGCAATATCAATGTTGATATCGCCGGTTAAAATAATTGTCTGGAAGGATGCAAGCGATTTCAAAATATCGTTAAGGGAACTCAGAAAGGTGGTTACGAACTATATAATGCCATCTCTTTCTTTTTTGATGTTCCGAATCGTCTTGTCGTAGTATAATGTTCAAGTACTTAATGTTATTTACGTTCAGGGAATATTAAATGTTAAAAAAAGAAGTAAATAAAACTAGCTGAGTCTTGATATTTACGTTGTGAATTCGGAATTATAGTCTAATGTCAACTGTTGGTGTCGCCAAGGAGCATACAGATGTCGTTGTTATAATTTTACGAAATAAACATCGCGTGTTTTTATTTAACCAGAAATTATTTCCTATGTACTATTAAATAAAAAATAAACAAAATATTGAAGAGATTTATGTAAATAAATAAGTTCAACATAACTTTTAATCATTACAAATCAATATTTAGACAACAAATTCCAAAAAAAAAAGGTTGTTTCCACTGCATCCGAGTAACTATTTTAAGATTGCTAACAATGACACAAGAGCAATATTACTTTACTGTTAAAGTCGCGTCATAGTGAATGAATAGTCACAAAGCTGCCAATAAAACATTATAGTTTTAACATTATAATAAGCTAACTTTAAGCACGTCATGATACGAAAAGTCAATGTTAAAGTAGTATTGTTTTAAGAGGTTGTGCTAGGCCTTCTGGCAACCCATCAGGCAAACGGGCCTTATACCATTCCACTGGAGCTGGGCTAAGCAAGGCTAGGAAAATGAGGTAATTCTGTTGGCGGATTTTTTCCTCACACGCCGCTTTACTACATCACACATCCCCGCTGGAAAGGCAGCCTTAGGGTGGCAAAGTAGAAAATGAATCTGATTGGCAAATAGATGTCATTCCACGAACTTTTAATGTCGAGAATTTTGATATTTTTAGTGTTTTGTTTTGACAAGGAAAAAGTTCAAATTGATCGTACCAGGAATCAAACCCAGCGCCCACAACGCAAACCGTTGGGCCACCGTGGGCGTGGTGCTCAAATTAGGAATTATATTACAGCTTGTCAAATAAAAAAGAATCCGATATAGTTTTGACTGGTATTTTTACTTTAGTTAAAACGCCGCGGCCGTCACTAACGGTAAGTTAGCACGCACAAACAAGGAGTGACACGTGAGCTACCTCGTTGAGATTTTAAGTATGAGGGGAGAAACTTCGGAGGAGGTTTGGAAATGAAAATGTTACTCAATGGACTTTCTAGAAGCAGTAGAGCTCCTTGTGAAAGAGTTCGTCCAGGTTTATTACTGCCACCTTACCTATTTCTGCCGCCAAGCAGTAATGGGAGCCTTATTGCGTTCCGGTTTTTGAAGGGTAAGGTGCTGGTGAAATTACAGGCACGTGAGACTTATCAAATTCAAAGGTAATTAAATTACACTTGAAGTCATCATATGTAGTTAAACTTTGCAGATCTTTCGTAAGGCAGATTCCCTTAAGAAGAATGAGCAAGTAATTCTAGGGGTTGCTCTTTGTAAATATACATTTGAATACATTCATCATTACAATATTTAATTTAAACATCTTAGATCGAGAATACCTGGATGATCTAAACGGATCATTACCAAGGATGTTTGTCATCCAAGTCAATCAATCAATCAGCCTATTGCGAACGGCATAGTGCCCGATCACCCGTTTTCCGCATCCAACCTGAAAAGCGCCAGAAAGCGTTTGTACAAATCTTTATATTCGTGTAATAGCCAGGGTTTCAATGGCGGCACCATTACATCCGGGTTTATGGCTTCATTTTTGGTCGAAAAACTATTTCAGCAAATTTTTGATAATTCTTTAGCTCCGACTGTTGTATTATGTTTTGTATTAAAACTTGGTAAAGAATCAAAAATAAGATTTTAGTAAATGGAATTTGGAACAGCTCCGACTGTTGTGGCGGTCGAGCTGGGAGTGACCGTGGTACGAAAACAAAATGAGAAAGTGAAGGAAGATGGAACAATTTGAATTTAAAATTTAAATACATGTAAAATAAAAAAAAATGATAAGATACAAGCGAAGAGAGGCGATACAAAGAGGTGAGATGGCGGTGTAAGGAGAACACACCGTCACAAACCACTAACCGTGACCTTCTTCAGATCGTCGGTCCATCGTGCAGGAGGACGTCTTACGTTACGTTTGCCAAGACGTGGTCTCCACTCGAGAGCCCATCTACTCCATCGCTCATTGGTTCTGCGACAGATGTGGCCAGCCTCTGCCACTTCAGCTTGCTACATTTCTGGACGATGTCCACAACTTTAGTCTTATAACTTCGTTCCGGACTTTGTTCCTTAACGAGATACCCAGCACAGACCTTTCCATAGCTCGCTGAGCGACGTGTAGTCTGTGAGCCAGTTTGACCGTCATACTCCACGTCTCGGCTCTGTAAGTCATGACCGGTAGGACGCATTGGTTGAAAACCCTGGTCTTCTGGCACTGCGTAAGTGGTGAGAAGGCGCACCCTCCTAGCTTTGTTTGCCCTAGGTAGACATATTCTCGGACAACTTCGAGCGTTTCGCCATTAATCGAGATCGGTTCCGGGATGACGAGCTCATTGAACAAGACCTTAGTCTAGTCCAAACTCATCCGAAAACCGAGCGATAATGAGGCAGCATTAAGGCCGTTCAGCATTTTCTGCAGATCCTGCAGCGATTCTGCCATTATAACGATGTCGTCGGCAAAGCGCAGGTGTGTGAAATTTTGACCATTGACATTGATGCCCAAGTACGCAGAAGTTATACATATAATAACCTTTAGTATAACGTTTTTGTTTCACTATAGTTTTAAACCTCGTTAATGGCAAATTATGAATATCAACTGGAATCTTATAGAAGCGTTTACATTTGAGGCTTTATGAAGACAATTTTACTATTAAGAATAGCTAGTTATGTCTGTCACTATTTTTAATAAAGAAATTATTATTCCTCTTAACATAAATTGCGTTTTCATAAATGTACTGTGTCGTTAGTGTGAGAATGTTAATTTTCTTAAACTTACCTCTCAAAGATACTCTGGGGCCCAGATTTTAAATTGCCCTAACCGCACGTTTCTGCAGGACAAAGATTCTATTGACACCGACGGTATTACCCTAAAGCAAAATGTCGTATGTCATTAGACTGTGAAGTAGCTGAAGTAAACCATTGTAACGGTTTCGACGTTTGAAAGTGTCCGTATTTTTTTTAACATGAATAATATTTTCATAAATGTACTGTGATGTTAATCTAAGAATGTTAATCTCTTTAAACTTATGTCTCACGGCAACAGGTGCAATGGCAGCGTCCTTCAGATCCTTGCGATTTAAAGATCTAAGTAGCTATGCAACTGCTATGGAAAAGTATTTCTCTTAATACCAAGCGCACGACTGATTTATCCCTTTACTTTTAAGATTCCCCTGAGAGGAAGGAATAAGAAACTCTAGGGGTTGCTCTTTGTAAATATATATTTGTACACCTTTATCATTGTCAATATTTATTTCAAATATCATAAACAACTGGCAACAGCAACTACCAAGAATTTTTTTCTCCAAGTACTAAAGTTTTGTTACAAAGTTTTTGTTACCCTCTAGTATTAAATATTAATATTGAACCGTAAACATTACCCCTTAAATTAATTTGTGATTTTCTGAAGACGACTGTCAAAAACCGCTAGTTTATTTTTAACCGACTTCAAAAAAGGAGGAGGTTCTCAATTCGACTGTGTTTTTATTGTACGTATGTTACGCGATAACTCCGGTATTCGTGAACCGATTTTCATGATTCTTTTTTTGTTGGAAAGAGGGGTACCTCCATAGTGGTCCCATTTCATTTTGAAAAAATCATCCACCTCTATCACGAATGAAAATTTACTTAAGGAGCAATTATTTTAATGGTTGGTTTTGCTATTCTCTAATTCAAGGCGTTTTTCTCTCACAGTATACTTTGAGTAGTGAGAACCGATTTTTATTATCTCCTGTGTCAAGTTCTGTGTAGTGGCGAACAAGGGGATATTTCAATAAAACTTGGCAAATAGATATAATTCCACGTACTTTAGAAGTCGGTTTTTTTTAGTACTCTGTACTGAGATTATTATGTACAAATACTTAGCTCTCCAAATCCTTTTCGACCAGAGCTGTCTTAAGCGAGGCTAAGAAAATGAAGTAATCCTACTGGTGGACTTTTTCCTCGCACACCGCCTAGCTACCTCGCATATCTCTGTGGAAACGCAGCTGTATAGTTTTGGATATAATGCATATATTTCCGAGCTTGTTTGGAGGAAACGAAATTATATTTTGCCCTTGCCCTCGAACTGGAACAACACGTGGGAAATAAATAATATAAAATAAAAATATTTATTTATACGTATGCTTCTATGTGGGTAAGAAACCTGTCTGTACTTAGTTACCACGTAATTCGCAAGTAAGTCATGAATTTTGCACCGCGGTCATGGGGATCTTTTCCCATGTGTGCATTATGGTGGTTGGTGCAAGTTATAAGAGAATTACATAATAAATTAAAATATAAAAACCTTGATAACATATTAAGACTATTAAATGTCATGATGTTTTAATCATCTATACGCTGGACTGGCAGAAATCTGATGTGAAGCAGTAATGGAGCATAACAGGTTTATTTATTAATTTTGAAGCATAAAAGGAGAGACAGAAAGAAACATTTATTCGGCTATTACAAATAAATATACAAATAATAATAATATTAATCTAAATTTAAACTAAAGAATAAACATGAAAAAAAACAAAAAAATTAGTTATTACTAAATACATAATTGCCGAAAAGGCTAGCCAACTCAGCTTAATGCTAGGCAGAGCCACAGCGCTGATATTCAGCTGGAGCCTGAGAAACAGTTTACATTCAATGGTACTCCAATAAATGTTACAATTTGTGGTTTTAATCTGGGATGTAAACCTAGGACGTATCCGGGACGTGCCCGAGACGTGGACGGGCCGTGATTTTATTAATTCATTATATTATTATTATAAAAGGAAGTTTAGAAGGTAGGTTAATTTTTACACTTGAAAAAGTCATCTTTAAGGTACTCTACGTTCACTGTGCTGACTTCCCTGCGAATAACGAGCAAGAAATTTTGCTATTGAATACACTTTGAATCATATTTGCGTGGAATCTAGACTCATATCGTCTTTCCATACATCCTTCGGCGGGCCGTGTCCTCGACCTTCTTAATCATATTTGAGTGGGAGTGTACAGAGTCGATATCAAAGGTAAGATATCATCAGGGTCTGCAATTAGTATGGGCGTCCCCCAAGGTTCAATTCTAGGTCCATTTTTGTTTTTAGTTTATATTAATGACTTACCTAGCCTCTTAGAGGGCTTAGAACGTGAGATAGTATTGTTTCCTGATGATACTTCCTTATTATTTAAAGTTAAAAAGCACATATGTTTCTACGACGATGTGAACAATGCTACATCTAAAATAGTAAATTGGTTTTCAGTTAATAACTTGCTTCTTAACGGGAAAAAAATAAATTGTGTAAGATTTGCATTACACAATGTTAGACAGACGGACACAAACATATAAAAACATATAAACATATAAAACTTGGCATGCGAATATTTTACACAATTCTTATTTCAATCACGCACAGTGGTTAAACTTTACATTTTATGTTATTTATTAAAAAATCATTTATATTGTAGTAGCATTGTGTAACTAACAAATTATGTAATTTTATTTTAAATTGCCTACAATTTAGTTCTTTCACTGCATCTGGTATTTTATTAAATAATTTAGGTGCCAATATAAACATCGTTCTATTGTAAAATTCCAAGGTGTGGCGTTGTTTTGGCCGTATTTCTATTTTGTTCCTTGTTTTCCTGGGATGTCTGGTTTTCACGAGATTAAAGTTGCCTGGATTTTGTTTTATATAAACACAGTCCTCGTATAATCTCTTACTACTATCTTTACATGCTACCCAAATATCATTCATCCCATTCTCTCGGTTTGCGGCACGGCTTCCGATGCGTATTCATTCCGAATCCGAGACTATGCAATAGAAAACTCAGATCCACTTCAGATGTCACTTGTGCACTAAGTCCGATTCAAATCCGATAAAACACGAATATCGCTTGTGCACCTAGAGATAAAATGATCCCTATGACATTTCTGATGGTCATTTCTCGGATTCGAAACAAGGCCACTTTATGACGATGTTCAAGGCTTTGCAGTTACCTTCAACTAAATCCAATCGTATCGTTATCAACAAACCGATATTTCTTTGAGGGTCATAAATTTCAATTTCAATTTATTACTCCATATAAGGTACACAAAGATCTTAAATAACATAATTATAGGTTCTTGTTATATGATACCCTGTAAGGGCGTTGTAAAGAAAGGCTTATTCTTTAAATCATTATAGATTAGCAAAATGCCAGATTCTCAAAATTCCAAATGTCACTGACAAGAACGGGCATTCCTCCTCTTGATGTAACTAATGTCCAGTGGTCGTCGAGTAAAATTCATTTCAATTATTGTAATATTTTTGTAGTAGAAGGTTATTTTATCTATACGTTTTATTATAGATATTCAAATTTGTCTTAAAAAAATCATATATATAGTAATACTACTTATTTATTAGTATTTGTTTTAAATGGTTTATAAACGGTACGAATTTTTCAATGCTTCTGATTTCAACTGGAATTTTGTTATAAATTTTTATCACTATAGAGTGTGGGCTGCTACTTTTAGAATTTATTTTTATCATTGCGCTTATTCTTTAACCGCTCACGCGATGCGCTCCTCCTACCGCAAAATGGCGGCTATTTGGTTTCGCAAATTAGAAAAGCATTTAGTTTAAATACAAGTTTTTATAAATAAAAATTAATATTCTGCAATGCTAAATAAATACCCTCCGTACTACCAACAAAAACATCTCAAATAAAATGCAGTAATACACCGCAAATCCTGCACTTAAAAAGCACTAATGAAATTTTTGGTGTACTTGGATAAATATGATAATATTCCGTTTGAGTGGTTCTAACGTTTACCATGAAATTACTCCTTAAAGTATAGTTTATAAACATTTATATTCAGGGTAAACTTAAAAAACGCTACTTACGGTATGTTTTCAATAAATAAACACCGAAATCACCAGCCCCAACAATAACACACACGACTGTCGTGACGTATTTTTGAAGTTGTTTATTTTTTTTAAATGACAGACCCAGGCATTAAAAACTTTATGGTTAGCTAAAGTAGTTACCGAAATAGCAATTAATATTAGTTCTTTTATCTGTTATAACTTCGATATCCGATAAATCGGTATAAAATCATCACCGGCACCTCTAGGTGTGGTATACGTCTACGGCTGCATGTATCGCGTGAGCGGCTAATATTGGAGAATACAAGCCCATACTTTTGCGTACAAATTTACAAGTTATATATATATATATATATATAAATTGAGGTTAGGGTTAACAAATTAAGTTTTATAAAATGGGGACAACACGTATCCATTCGATCTACGGTATCCAGTATTCTAATGCATCTTTTTTGAATTACAAAAATATCTATTACATTTGTACTATTACCCGACAATATTACGCCGTATTGGAGCCAAG
>NW_020653624.1:0-11962 GCF_003589595.1 Hyposmocoma kahamanoa | reverse complement strand
ACAAAATTGAAGACTACGTGTTAGATAAAGATGTATGGAAAGACGACACTGCTCCAGAATCCACACAAATTTGATTCAAAGTGTATTCCATAGCATTTAAATTTATTTGAAAGAGAAATCCCTAGAGTTTCTTGCTCGTTCTTCTCAGGGAGGTCAGCGTAGTGAACAAGCATTATCTTAAATGTGACATTTTCAAGTGTAAATTTATTTTACCTATGGAATAAATAATCTTTGACTTTGACTTCTTGTAAGAATCGTTTCATTGCATCGGAAGAAAAAAACAGCAGAAGTAAATCAAATTTAATTGAATGTTTTTTCATACAATTTGTTACCTTAGAATTACTCAATGCTTTAATAAACGCTCCAATAAGATCTCCTTTGAATTAAAAAATCACACAGTATATTTCACTTTAACTGAAATTGTTTTTACATTACTACTCATTCGTAAAGCAAATTCCCCTGAAGTGTAAAAACTCTAGAGGTTGTTATTTGATTTATATATAACATCACAAGCAAGTTTGGCACGATTAAATCATTTTGATTTAAATCATGATTTAAATCGTGATTTAAATCAAATGACTTTTTCAATAAAACTCAGTGATTTAATCATTTGAGTAGAGTGTTTAATTTTACTTTCTTTCACAGAAATCAACATAAAATCAGACAATTATATTTTAAAGACTAGGATATTTGAGATATCTGAGAAATCAATATCATTATTATAATACTTAAACAAAAAAACTAGCTTGCCAGCCTTTTCAATTCCCATTCGGTTTCTTAATTTACTATGAACAATTCCAAAGGTGGAAAACACTCTTTCCACAACAAAATCCGTTGGAAAAATCTTTGACTGTTCCTTTTTACTAAATATATTTTTCTATGACATCCACCACTCTAGTGGTGTCACATTTTTTATTTGCATTTATTTTTGTCTACAACATGATTAACATTTTACATTACTACATTTTACGCAAAAATATAGTTAAAATGTATGATAAAATGAAAAAATTAAAAAATCGTGATTAATTAGGATTTTTTTTTTAAATCGTGCTCTATTCAATGTTTTCAAAAAATAATATTTTTTTCCGATCCTGATCAAAAGACGTGTAAGTGAAATATCTCCGCAAATATTTAGTCAAAGCTCATGGAAAAAGGCGTACCTTTAAGTAAGATGAAAAACAAACCCATAAATGTCAATCAAAAACGAAGTAAGCAACAGTCAACGTAGATAAAATCTTGAGCAATAAAGGAATTTGTTAGCTTAAAGGCCTGTTTAGATATAAGCTATATTCGTTACCGATGTGGGTAGCGAAGGTATCGCACGGTATCCCGCCGGGTAATCTTTGGAAGTTTCGCACCATGCCGCCCACGTAGGCGGTATCTTTTCGCTTGTTTTGCGAAACAGGGGGTAAACTCCCTGTTCAAGCGCATATTCAGCCCTCCAGCCAGTCCACAAGTCAGTTGGTGACGATTAGTTGGCATAATAGTAATAAATGTTAATAACGGATATGGCTACCCATAGCGGTAGCGATAGTCACTTAGGTGAAAACAGTGGGAATACCACGTACTCACGCGGATATCACTTCCCACAGTGGTAGCGAAAAATGCAAAATTCACTTCCATCGCACCTAATGGACTGCGACAATGAGGTCGACGATGACACATGCATACATAAATAATGCCAATTCTTTCTCGCCTTAAAAAGCCCCAAGTTAACCGTCCCACCACAATATGGAAGCTTAACGCACCGTGCGAGTCCTTGGAATATCCTCAACATAATGGTGGAAACCCTGCCGGTGTCTGGTCCTCTGATGATGTAAACGGGAAGGCGGAATTAAATCGTGCTATTTCCTCGCACACTCGAATACTGATAAGCAGGCAACTTTACGGTGGTGTTCAAGGCTCTGCCCCTTCACCTCTACTAATTCCGAGTCACTTATGAGCCTCTTGACACGCTTTTCAACAGAATTCAAGGTGGCCTGTTGGTAAAGGTTTACAAGACAAGTAGAAATAAAACGTCACATTCTATTCAAGTTTCTACTAAATTACACAATGCAGGTGGCCCTGCCCAGCACATAACTCTAGTTACCACGCGTCTCGTAAATCAAGATTACAGATAACCCTGTGAATGTGGTCCTACTTTTGTTTGAAGTCTCATTAGATACGTATGTTTTCTTTACAAATTGTGAGACATCGTGTGAAATAAGTTATGTGTTATCTTGAGCGTTTTGTTTTTGCTTGTATAAGTCGAAACCAAAAAGAAGGATTGTGATTTATTGCAGTATCTTATGTATACAGAGAAGAAACATATTGGTGTAATCAGGAAAAATATTATTAAATATAATAGAAGGAATGGTCGTGGCAGTGGAAGACTGTCACGTGGGACTTGTCAACTTACGTCTCAGGGTGATTATCCCAGTGGCAGTGCCCATCAGATCTTGATTGAGGAAGGAAGAATCAGAGGAGCTATTTATGTAGATAGCCAACTCAGTACATATAGCATGTCCCCTTAAACATAAGTTGACAAGTCCCATGTGCCTGTAATTTCACCAGCACTCTTACCCTTCAAAACCGAAACGCAGTAATGCTCATATTATTGCTTGGCGGAAGAAATATGTTAGGTGGCAATTCTTCATAGACGAACTCTTTCACAAGGAGCTCTACTAGCACTATTCAAAACAACACTTTAAACTGCAATAAAATTATTAAAAAGAAAATTAAACTTCCACATTATGAGGAATTTCTTACAGTTTTGACGTTTCTATATCTATATGTAATTGCTATTAGAGGATCACCATGGCGACTGATATGCAATACTTGATTAGAGCCTTGTTTTTGTTTTTTTCTTATTATACTAGAACGCCTAATTTTATTTGTACCTTCATTTGAATATTTTGTCAACAAGTACTTTCTGTAGAAATTTTATGATACACTGAATTTCTCGCTAACTAAATTTGTATTCTTTTGACAAATAAAGTGTGCAGCTCGCTCGCATTTACCAGATCTGTACGCTAAGGTGGCAGATCTTTCGTGGACAAACTCTTTCACAAGGAGCGCTACTGTCAATAGAAATTGACACGCAGATTATATATACATAGAACAAGTAGCAAATAAGTTATGAATTGCAATTTCTTTAACATATTAAAAATTATAAAAATCATTTAAAGCGTGAATTGTTACAAACACAAACATTAAAAAAAAAGTTAATTGACAATCCAACTATGTAGGCATTATAAACTGGGTTACCGTTGCACTGCGCTCGACAGGTGCGAAAAAAAAGGATGCGTGTTCCGCTTCAAGTTAGTGAAACTAGAGTAAAAATGTTGAATCAGGATGATTCTTACAGCATTTTATAAAGGCAAGAATAATTTAATGCTATCATAATATTTTTTTCACGAAGTTTCAATAAATTAAATGCGAAAGAACTACGAAGTAAAGATATTTTGAATGTGAATTTCGAATTTGTGAAAATAAAATGATACGATTGAAATGACTGTATAGGTATGTGGTTGAGAATGCGGGAATTTTTTTTAGAGCTACGATCGCTTAGGGAGTATTTAATATATTTAAATGGAGAAGATTTTGAAGGAAGCTATGTTATTACAAATTCTTTCAAATCTATGTAAAATATGTCAATCTAAATGGCAGTGAAGTCAATTTTTTTTAATAATAATACAAATATTATGTATATTAGAACATACAAATGTTAATATATGTGTATCTACGTAAATACTAAAATTTAAAATATACATGCTCTCCACTTCTTTTTCTCGTCGATCCTTCCACTGGCTACAATCCTGACATACATTTTTCGCCTGTTGTCTCTGTCTACCCCAATAGGAAAATGGCAAGAAGTATAATGCATGAAGTTACATCACGTTGTTTTCCGTGCAAGTTTCATTTCGTAGATGTTTCGGAACATTTACATTTACACGTAACCATTGAAGCGTGTAGCCGCTCTAAAATATGCGCGTAACGAAAAGAAGTCTGAACGTGTTAGAAACCTAACAATAATATTAATTTAAAAAGCTAGTATTTTGCTCATGAAAACCGATACAATGAGTATTTGAATATTTTCTCGAATATTCTAAACAATGATTTTGGGTATAAATTTTATCTGGTGCCAAATATTACTGGCCAGCGAGCGATAACGGAATTGGAATGGAAATGGTGCGCGACAGCTGTGTCTATGCAAATGCACCGAACGAAATTTAAATTTGGAATTTCCGATTACCGTCGCTTGTAGCCGAAGGGTTTTTGATATTCGAATTCTGTCTCAATACTTCCCATTTTAGTACTTTATATTGCTTTTCTAGAATCCCGGAAACGGCTAGTGATTCGAATAATTTATTTTAATGTATTTCGAATATCGCTTTTAAAATGAAAAGAAAAGAATTCTAGGAACAATTCACACATTCTAAATTTAAACATAGCTGTGAAACGCTAAATTCTAAGACAATAAATTGGGCAAACGTCATACTAATTGTAGTTGGTTCTCTTCTCCGTAGTCCAGCTGAGTCAAAATAACCAAAAATTTCAACAATAATTTTTATGCAAGGTGCCTTTCAAATACCATCGATTTTAAATTTCAAATACCGTTTTTAACCTCCGGCTCAAAAAGAGGGGAGTTACAAATTTGAAACCTTTGTCCGTGTACCCGTGTTTGTCTCCACTGGTTTGTTTTATCTATTAATAAAAAGACCGAATACTTAGAAAAAATCCTTCGATCGATGGCAACTAAGCCGCGGAGCGGCCCTTACAAATTTTTCTATGTGCTTATTGCAGATTTTATTTTGGTTTTTTAACGACTTTTTTTGCCGTAGCTCCATCAATAAATCTATTTTATTTCCACTTATCTGATCAACTTGAAATTTGTTAACTGATTTCAAAAAAGGAGGAGACTCTCAATTCGACTGTATGTTTTTTTTCTGTACGTAAGTTACGCGATAACTTCGCCATTTGTGAACCGATTTTAATGATTCTTTTTTGTTGGAAAGAGGGTACCTCAGAAGTGGTCCCATTTAAATTTGAAGAAAATATTCAACCTCTAATAATGGTGGTAAAGTATTTTCACCAAGGAATACATCGTAATGAAATCTGCAAAGCAATGTGTGTGAACTTTCCAATCCGCAATGGGATCGCGTGGGAACTTACAGCCCAAGCCCTTTCAATGTGAGAGGATTCCTGTGCCCAGTAGTAGCATTATATATCTGTTATTATTTATTATGAAAATCCGATGTAATCAGGTACTATAACATAGAAACAGATGTGAATTTATTGACTTTTTTGAGCACTGTTTTGCTTTGGGAATTTTCATGTTAGGCATACAAATATGACAAAGACAATTAACAAACAAAATTTGGGTAAAACCGATAGAAATCGATTAAAAGCTGTTAACACGGAAAACGGAAACCTCATAGGGTGGGATAGATCAAATTGTTCCTTTTGTGACCTCATCGGTCACGTTCCGAAACCGCGGACAGGACAATCGAGTTACAGTTGGATGGGTCTCTACACGTGCAAATTTACCGGTTAACAGTTTGCAGTTGTTCTGCACATAGTTTGATATAAGTAATGAGAAGTATATAAAACCTAACGCAGGTTGAAAATACAAAGCAAAATATTTGATAGATTTTTATAGAATGAGGAGATCCGTGCCCAGCAGTGAGACGTATAAATGGGTTTATGATGGTGTTGATGACGATGATAATGATGGTATGGTTTAAGATATGGTTTCAGATATTTATTTCTCAAAAGAATACAAATTTAGGTTAGGTTAGGTTAGCGAGAAATAGATGAGAGGGTGCATGCCTCCTCGTGGCGCACACCGGTAATAACAGCTAGCCACGGTACGATAAGCATAGGCTGGCTTATCTTTTCAACACGATGCTTCAACCGACTTAAGACCAATAGCCCCTTCCAAAGCCTTCACTTTGAAAACTTGAAGATTATCTCAATTAACATCGAAAACGACATCATAAAATTTCTACAGAAAGTACGTGTTGACAAAATATTCAAATGAAGGTATACAAATAAAATTAGGCGTTCTAGTATAATAAGAAAAAACAAAATCAAGGCTCTAATCAAGTATTGCATATCAATTGCCATGGTGACACGTTTTATAGCAATAGCATATATAAACAAAAACATCAAAACTGTGAGAAATTCCTCACGATGGGGAATTTTAATTTCTTTTTGAATAATTGGAATGATTAATAATAATTAATCAGTAATTATTTATAATATTCATTCGTCGCAAACAAGGAATTATCTTCTAACCGCCGCCAGCACGCATCTGCACTGGAGTTAAAGGTGAGTGTCACCAATATCTTTCCAAAATTACATTTGTTGGTTTTATGGGTAAACTCTTCAGAACGGAAGGAACAAAGTCCATTGCCTCCTTGTAACATCTGAGCCCCTACAGTATGTATATTTTCTCAGTTTTCTCGTCCTCGACTTGTCCGAGAGCCTTGTTCGTGTTCTTGCAGAGGTTTTCTTGATATATCAGGAACTTTACGGTAACTACATAAACGTATGTGCACAAACAATTTTCAACACAATTTTATGTTTTTTCTTTATAAATCGCACATAAAAAATTAAGTAGAATAAATTTACCACAGCAGTGCACGTCCACTCGCTTCGGGAGTTTTGTAGGAAGAGTGATTCATGATGATTAATAAGCCTCTCGCTTCGATAATTTTGATGGGAATTATGACGGAGCGAACTAATATAAGAATAGTGGATGAAAAAGGAATTCGAGAACGATTCAAAATTTTAAAAGTGAATTGCCAGGAACCTCTAGAGAGTGTGATAAAAAGATGGGATGACGATGAAGAAAATCGCATCGTCACAACTGTATTTCCTTATAACATTATGATGATATAAAGTTTATTTTCATTTCACTAGCTCGGAAAGGCTTTCTTTCTCATTAGAAACCTGCTCGCAAAAGCGTTTTTGCACGCTAGCGTGGAAAAGGTTTTTGAAATTCGAACTTGACGATGGACTGTGGTGCACAACTTTTCATTCGTTAAAAAAAAAGATAATGATACGTTCAACTACACGATTTGTCGTACATCTTACTTATGTAGGTAATATAAATCCGTTGGTATATTTTATTCTTATTATTGTTGACATTAAATTGACAATTGTAACGAATTGTATTTATTAAATTATTTTAATTAACTACGCACTTAATCACACAAAATAAACAAGAATAAAAATTGATGAGATGGAAATTCAGAACGCATCCGTAGGTAAACTTTTTCTTTTGATAAAAAGTGATGTTTTGTAGATCAACAGTTTTTCTTTCATCTACCGTTTTCCTCGCTATAGTGAGGTGAAAAGTTGTGTGTTTCGCTCGGCAGCAAAGTTGTTTTGCGTCTCGTGCCTTGAAACCCTCGCTACGCTCAGGAATCTATTATTAAGGAATCTTACCTTTCTACGCTTATTCAGGTTTCAATACAAGCACTCGCGTCAAGCAACAACTTTGCAGCCTTGCATAAAAAATAGCTATTTTTATGAAAATACTGTACTACTTTCTTACAACTATTAATACAAAGATCGAACACAAAGAAACATTCCTTCGATCTGACAGGACTCAAACCCGCATCACTATAGCATGAAAATACTGTGATGAACACCTTAATTTTTTCAAATTATATCTACAACCTGTAGACACAACTAAAATAATAATTTAACAACCCTACGCTCCAGCCGAAGTGCAGGCCCTACTTGCTCTTATAAATATAGGAGTGTAACTCCAAACAAACGTAACGAAGCGGCTTGTGTTTGTGCACGCCCGGCTGTACTTACGCTCACAATTACATAATATTGCGGTGCATTCGAGTTGCAGTGTTTAGCGGCCCCATCTACCAAAAACCAGCCCTACACCTATCGTAGCCTCCTAAACAGTATAGTTAAGTCGGTCGCCCTGCCATTAGAAGGCGTTGCTTTGTAAATAAGGTGACGACTACGTTTCGTTGTTTATGATTGTTATTAATTAATATCGATCGACATATGTAGGTTTTTTTTAAATTAATTTATTGCTGGCCATGGAAACAAAGTCCTTTAGCCGAAAACATAAACGTTTAATTATATTTCTGTAAATATGGCCACTACAAAGAGGATAGGCAATTTGAGGCGGCGTGCTTGGATTGACTCGGGATTCCTTAGAACGGGCCGATACGGGTATTTTATTTCGAGATTCGTATAATTTCGCGTTTTAATCTTCGATTAAGGCACAATAGCACTATCCTTTTCCACTTTAAACTAAATTTCACAAAATAATTGAAAGTCAAAATAAAAACGACACTTTTCCCTCCAAAAGGCCCAGAGCGAATCCGACATATGTAGTAAATGTAATAATTGCAACAATAATAATAATAATTGTAACAATAATAGAAACTGTAATAATTTTATTGTTAAATAGTAACACTGTTTAGTTTAGGCAAAGGCTTCATTTGATTCTATGATTTGAGTCTATATAAGAAGTGCTATGTCTTTAGTTGATGAATATTTTTCTCTGTTTGCGTTTTTTCAAATGAAAATCGTTACACTGCCCATCCGATTCTTCATTTCTGCCACTCCTATAATAAGAGCGCGGGTTGCACGCCCGTTTATTATACGCTCGGTGTTTCCGAAATCAGGATAATTTAATAGAAGGCATAATTTTTGTATAAAATGTTATGAAAATGGCAATAAAAGCAATCAATAATCTACAGAAACATTCACTAATATGACTAACTATTAAATCAAGCTTTAAAAATTAAAATTTATTTATAAATCGACCAGGATGACGCAAATTTCACCTTATGATTATTAATTAAAAGTAATTTTCAGTTTGGCTGTTCAGCTTTTTTTCAATTACACAAAGTACTTCCGTATCTCTTTTAAAAGAAATTTTAGAACGCAATCTGTAGCTACAAAAGCAATCAATTTTTTGGAACTTGCGCGATTAATATCTTTCATTACTTTTTATACATAAACAGGTAATTCATGCAAACTTCAGTCTTTCCTTCCGCTTTTTCTTCGGATATCTCTGTCTATCTTTTTCTTTAAATCTTTCATTATATAATTGGATCACTTTTTGTATTTGCTTTTCTAGCACGTGCCATCATCTTCTTGATCTCAAAAAAAAAAAGCACAAAGTTACATATTTTTGAAATATCTAATGTTTACACATTTTCGAAAATAAGTGAATGTGTATATTTCATTACATGCGACTGTACTTCACCAACTGGCCGCGCCGGAGCTTTGCAGTAGGATGTCCGCGGCCGTTTCCTCCCCCTCCGTGCGTGCTCAGCATAGAGGACTGTCCGTGATACCTGGATTGAAAAGGTGTTTATTATATGGACCATGACCCGTTAGAGCAGTGGTTACAATGTGCAGCTCTATCCTTTTGAGTAAAAGAAATTTACGAGATAGACTGGCATTGAGCATGGGTACTTCCCTAGCCTGTCTACAAACCAAACTCCCATAATCGAGATACTGATTAGAGGCATAAAGGTTAGTTGGGAGAAATCTCTTTATGGGATAAACACTAACATTTGTTTAAATTGGTAATTTGTTTTTTTTTTGTATGATAAAGTGTTTACATGCACACGTTTTTACTGGTGTAAAATGTCAATATGTAAGTGCTACCTGATGAAGGTTATTTCAATATCTCTAAACTATTTTTTTTTTTTTTTTTTTTTTTTATTGCGACTCGACAAAATGACTGCACCGCGCCTGATGGAAAGTGCGAATACAGTCCAGAGATGAGAGTAACGGATGGAAAACACAAATATCTTCACTCCGTCACTATCATTTTGCCGGTCTGGCCAAATGCACTGGATGTACACCAACTGATCCCTGAACGCGATTCGCAAAAGCGTTTCACTGTGGAGGGTTTTCCGCCGTGTGTACTGTGGTCGCTATCCAGTCGGCACAGAGCCTACCACAATGCTAAGCAGATGGACACTTGTGACGCCCTCGGTCGCCTCTTACGACCCCCACGGGCATGTATGGGGAGGCGACAATGTATTCTTAAGCCGTCGCCCCACGGCTTTACCCTTCCAAACCGGACCACGCAAGATGGCAGTACTTGCCTGGACGAATTCACAAGAAGCTCTACGGCTACTAAAATAGCTATTGAATTTTACAAGAAACTAACTCTTGATATAAGTCTCTGAATCATATCGACAAAATATAATGTTTAGTATTCAAAATGAGATAAAATATGGAGTAGTTACTATCCAAAGTGTGATAAAATGTTAAAGCTTTAGTATCCAAAATATAAATAAATTTTTAGTATTCATAATCTCAGTCAGTGCAGAATACTAAAAAAACCGACCTCAAAAGTCATTCATCCCCTAGTTTGCCACATTTAGAGGTGGACTTTTTTGTTTTTTCTTCAACCACTACTAAGGTACCCTCTTACCAACAATAATCAACAAAATCGGTTCACTAATGCCGAAGTTATCGCGTAACATACTTAAAAAAACATAGTCGAATTGAAAACTTCCTCCTTGATTTGAAGTCGGTTAAACATAGGCTAAGTGATTGAATATGTAGTATATGAAATAACATCAAATAAATGTCAATTGATCATTATATTATTGTCTCAATTAGAATCAAATGTTGAGCATTTGATATCCAAATATACATACACTTTTTTGTGATGATATGATATGATTTAAATCACATAGATCTAAGGGATCATGTGCCTGTAATTTCACCAGCACCCTTCACATTCAAAACCGGAACGTTAATACTCGTAATATTAGACAGATTTGTGAGTATTATTTATTTATTATTATTAATTATTAATTGTTATTTATTATTATTATTAATTGGTATGATGTCAGTACTTCCCTAAACGGATTCTTTCACGAGGATTTATAATGCTACTAACCACACTTAAACACACTTTTCTTATCCTGATACATATAATATCCAAAATAGGATCGAAATTCGCTTGTACTGATCTCGCCAAGCTATCCTTTTACAATGGAATAGTAATTTAACACCTGCACAAAGCATTCCCTCCGAATGTAGAACATACGTTATCCATTACATTCGCAGTAAGCACCTTATAGCACACTAACTTAACTTGAACGGTAATGTCTCAACTGCTGCACAAATAGTTCACGGTACGTTTGTTTGTTATTTATTCTTTCAGGCGTAGGTATTGTTTACTTGGAAACTTTTAAAATATGAAATAGGAATAAAATCTATAATATTCTATACATTTCGATGGCTTTCTAGAATAGTGTTCTATCTCAAAAACATATCAGGAACATGATTTAACAAAAACTGAAACGTGTCTGCTACGAAAAATTGACAAATACCGTAGACAATGTCAATATTGTTATGTGATTATTTTAACTTTTTTTTCCATCCTCTTAGATTTTAACCTTAGAGGATGGAAAAAAAATAAAAGAAAGGGGCTGCCCTAAGTACAGAATCAACGTGCATATAATCAAAAATTGAAAGTTACAAATGGCGGATTTCTTTAGTGTTGTACCATAATCTATCGAAAAGTCATTATCGACATGCAAATGTATGGCTTGAATGTTGAAACTATTTTTTTTTGTTTCTTTAATTTACTGTAACCAAAATATGCCTAAACAAACACAAGTCTAATAATTTAATCTCGAGTGGTATATTATTATAAATGGAAGACATCTATGAAAGAATTTCTTCACTTAACCAAGTTGAGTCGATATTTTGATAAAGTAAATTTTTGGGTCAAACATGAGTTATTCATAAAAGTTAGTAATATTGTCACTTTTATTTCAGTGCTGGTCGATTCAATTTCTTTAACCAAGGTAAACAACTCTTTTATGGGGAACTATATACGTTTTTACAATAAGATTCTGGAGCATATATTAAGTTTAAAAACTACATTAAAAATATTTTGATCGAAAAATCATATTACAAAATTGAAGACTACGTGTTAGATAAAGATGTATGGAAAGACGAC
>NW_020653623.1:0-15440 GCF_003589595.1 Hyposmocoma kahamanoa | reverse complement strand
ATATTGCTCGTCGAATCCGTGAATTTATAGTTACATGTTGAAATTAGACAGTGCGAACGAATGTGTCTAGGTTGAATTATAATTGGAAATCAGAACAAGATTTAAAGAAAAAAAAATTGTTTTGGTATAAATAAAACTAAAGTTTTGTCGAAGCGACGTTGTTAATTTTATTTAGCCATATTGAATCATTCTATTCTATTATTCTTATGCAGTTACGTTTTTGATAATTACTGAAAAGCAAGTTTTTTAAAGTAATTTCATTAATTCAAAAAAGCAAGAATATAACGAGCGCGCTCGTGAGGTCTGTCATTTTTTGTACCGATGACAATATGACGCTGTGAAGTTGTGATCAAAAGTTGTCTGGCAGAAATCGTTTAAAGCGATAAGACCGCCCATTGTACCACCGCTTATTTTTAATTTAATTGTATTGTATTTGCTGCCTTTTTTGGTGTACAATAAAGAATTTTCTTATTGTATTGTGTTGTGATCAAGGATTTTTTTCTAATACCAAGTGACGGGACGAACAAGTTATACGCCTGGTAGTAGGCGACACGCCTATTCATAACAGTTGCAGTGCCCCTCAGAACTTTAAATCGCAAAAATCTTAGGAGCACTGCCACTACGCCCGTCGCTCTTAGACGTAAGTTGACAAGTCCCATGTATCTGTAATTTCACCTGCACCCTTACCCTTCCCAACAGGAACGCAGTAATGCGCACATTACTGCTTGGCGGCACAAATAGGTAAGGTGGCAATACTTCCCTGGACGACGTCTTTCCAAGGAGCTCAACTGCTACCAAATTACTAACATTGAAGAGATAGAGATAGAGAGATAGAGATATATTTATTTGCAAGCATACACGGTAAGTAGATTACAATTATTACATTATATGTACAAATACAAAAGTTCAGCGTGTTGCGCCAGCAATTGGCATGCAAATATTATTGACTTTACATAACAAATTACATTAGAAAAAAAATAAAATAATTAATCAGTTGAAATGATGAATACAAATAACAAAAACAAAATATAATAAAATAGGAACGCATGTCAATACAATTAAATTACAATTAAAACTTACATAGAGGGTCACAATCTTCAAAATTTATATGTCAAGAACTCATGCGTACTATAAAAACAATTTGTCACAAGCAAGTCAAACAGCAATTTCTTAAATCTAGGTGTAGGTAACATTTTCATATCGTCAGGTAATACATTATATAATTTTATGCACATGTTATAGCAATTCCTTTGGAACAATGTCGTAGTGTGTATATGTTGGGTCAAACGATTGGGATAACGGGTCAAAAAAGGAGCGGTATTGGCAATAAATAATTGTTTATGGGTTTTGACAAAATTACACGTTTCATATATATATAAAGAAGGAAGGGACAATATTCTTAGATTTATGAATAGAGGTTTGCAGCTATCTCGTGGACCTGCACCACACATTGCTCTTACGCACTTTTTCTGTAGTATGAAAACTCGATCCATGTTTACAGAGTTACCCCAGACTACAATTCCATACCGCAGAGTCGAACACACGTAGCCGTGGTAAGCTATCAGGGCAGTTTTCTGGTCACAGGTATTTTTAAGTCTGTAAAGTGCGAAAACAAATCTGTTGATTTTTTCACAGACTGACTCTACATGCGCTGTCCAGGTGAGATGTGTATCTAGCATGATACCGAGAAACTTCGTTGTGGTCGACTCTACTATGGGACTATTGTTGTGTATTATGGAGAGTTTTACAGGATTTTTATTACGGTTTAAAAATTGCAAGAACGTAGTTTTGGAGAGGTTCACTTGAAGATTATTGGATTCCCACCAATGTACCACTCGTCTGACGGTTTCATTTATTTCGAATTCCAAATCAAGTGTCGGCTTTTTGTACACAATAATGGATAGGTCATCCGCAAACATGGTACATGGATACTGTGTGATCATAGGTAAATCATTAATGTAGAGAATAAACAGGAGGGGTCCCATGACCGATCCTTGGGGTACCCCCACCCTTTAACTTTAACTTTAAATTTGGATCTGTATGCAACGTACTCTAAATGTGTATTGAAGTTGTTTATTTCTACGCATTGAGTTCTCCCATGAAGGTAGTCAGCTATTAAGTCATTTGCCTTACCGCGTATCCCGTATGCCTCCAACTTAGCCAGCAATGTTTCATGACATACGAAATCGAATGCCCTACTCATGTCAAACAGAATGGAAGTGACAGGTATCCGTTTATCTATACAAGTTAAAATATCTTTAATAAACGAGAAACAAGCTAGGGTAGTGGACTTGCCCTGGAAGCCATGCTGTTCTGGTCTTATCACTTGAAATCTGGTGGCAAATGACATCAATCTCGCATGCATAACGTTTTCCCAAACTTTAGACAAAACAGGTATCAAAGCTATGGGTCTATAATTTTCCAAATTGTGTTTGTCATCTTTTTTGAACAGGGGTTTTACTACCGATCGTTTGAAAGTTGGTGGAAATATTGCATGTTCAAAGGACAAGTTAATGAGTTGTGCCAAGATGGGAGCCAGTTCGCCCGAGCAGGCTTTAATAATGTCAGTAGGTATCTCGTCGTAACCAGTTGATTTTGTATTATTAAGCGATTTAATAATTTTTTTAACTTCATTATCATCAGTTGGAGATAAGAAAATTGTAGAACTATTCTGTTTCAATAATCTGATATCATTTTTTTGTTGTTGTTTATTTTCTTTATTTGTTAAATTAATAAAATGGTTATTGAATTCATGTGCAATGTCAATTGGGTTATTTATTTTAATATTATTTACATTTATACATTTAATAATATTTTTGGTGTAACTAGAGTTCTTGTTCTTGGTCTAAAGTTGCTTGGCATTTATTTTTCGCTTTATTAATATATTTATTATTATTAATTTTTTGTGCCAGATTAATGCATTTTTTAAATAGTAAATTGTAATTGCGATAAGTAGACTTTTTTGCAGGGGATTTCCCTTTGTAATAACCTATGCGTAGTTTTCTTTTTGTAGCACACGAAATCCTGAGTCCCTTTGTGAGCCAGGTCAACTTAGGTGGTGAACATTTTATCTTGATTTTGTATTTTGGAAAACATAAATTATATAGTAGTTGTAATTCATTGTGAAAGGTTGTCAAAATTTGTTTTGGGTTACCAGATAGTAAAATACCAGACCACGGATAAGTTGCTAAATAGAATTTAAATTTCGTAATATTATCATGACTTAAATCTCTTTTCATTTCATACCAGTACGTCAAAGATTTCTTTCCGCTTACAACTGGTACAGATAGGAACTGTGCAGTGTCATGGTCAGACAATTTCAGTTTTATTGTTTCACCAACAGCACTTTTAATAGTGCTAGCAAAGTGATCAATACAAGACTTCTCTCGTGTAGCTGTGTGGATATGTAGATCTAGGTTGTGGCATTCTAGGATTACTTTTAAGCGGTTTGAATTTTTTTCTTTAATTAAAGTATTAATATTCCAGTCTCCTGTTAAAATTATATTCTTTTTCCTTGCTCTAGTTCTTAATTTCTCTAATAAAAGTTCAAGTTTTTCAAAAAATATTTCAATATTTGCGTCTGGAGTTCGATATATGCATATTAGTATTAATTTATAATTTACGATCTCCAACCCACAAGACTCAAATGTGCGCTCACAGGCTAATTCCTTTACAAAGCACAACTCCCTCTACTCAACCGATCGGTCACCCAAAATACACACACCACCGCGCTTCCTTTTCTTCTGTTTTAACACTCTACCAAAGCTCGCGCCTAAATAGTAACCATTGATCTGTATATTGGATTCGTGACCCAACGGAACAAATGTCTCTGTTATACAAATTATATCAATAGGTTTTTTTTAAATCTCTACATGTGTCATGAATAGCAATTTCCAACAGTTCTCCTTTATTCAGAAGACCGGCTATATTTTGATGCATAATATGCAATGTCTCAACGTCCTCTATAAAAAAGGATCGGTATTAGGGATTTGACTATTTTCTTGGGGATGTTCTTGACTTCATGTTCTTGAAGTCATACAAAATAATCCGACCGGATCCAAGGATTTTTTTCTGAGTGTTCGATCTTTGTATTAATAATTATAACAAACTAGTGGAGTAATTTCACAAAAAATAATTGAATATCAATTCAATAAAAATTTAATTCATACAAAATAAATTAAATATATAGTAGAAGTCTTTATTTTATTATTATTTTCAACACCTACATACCAAGAAGGACATTGGCACTGAAGCACTATCTTTCCAGATGCGCATCTGAACTTCATTAAGCAGCGAATTTTATTGTTTTTATTGATTTGATCCTTAATGTATCCCAATGAACGGGAAGACATTTCTATGAGAAGCAGAAACATGGTATAAACTCCGTAAAAAGTGACATGATGATCTAGTTATCTGTTTGCCTGAATAGGTAGAAATATATCAGTTTAAGTTGATAATGTATTGTAGCACTAGAATAATCGGTTAAATACGATGGAAACTCTTGTACGCAGTCATTTATCTTCATCAAATCAAGGTTTTTAACCAATATCACCAATTTTCACTAAGAGCATTTTTCACGATTGTTGCCATAAATATATATGCATTTCTTTACATAATTGTGTTATAGTCCATAGAATTCTTCTAGAAAGTAATAAAAGTTCTAACTGACTTTTATTGGTAAATCTATTACACAATGCTCATAAACACCGTGACCGTGATGTTTGACTTCCTTATTAAAGGCTTCAGATTTTATACATCCGTAAATGGAGGAAAAATAACTTATTTTATTATCATTGACTATTCGTCTTATTCTTTTAATGGCATATACTAAACTATTATTGCCCAGACCTCGGCCACGCCGACCACGTCACTAGCAGCCGCCATTAAATCCTCAAACGTACGGGCGTATTTATTCGACACGAATTTCATAGCGACCGCGTGCGTCTCACTGTCATGGCAAAATACCCTCTATTTACTTAGTTTTTACGTTTTCACTTAAATGGAATTCCTGGACACGCGGGCAAGCCTGGCTTGAGTTTGGTCTACCCGGCGGCCCGCGCGGCGACCGCGAGGTTGTATTTATTATTCAGAGGAATTTAAATGTTGTTGCCTAGTAAATAGAATTCAGATTCGCCATTAATGTACATGAAGGTGTACTAACTGGGCGGTTGCCCCGCGGCGGCCCCGCGAAAAGTTTCTCCTCGTGTTAAGGCAAACAAGACACGACGTGAGATGGACCGTCGTATCGGTAAATCGCAACGTCCAAACAATCCAAGTTCTCCACCTGAACTAGTTATCCTTACTTCGACCAACTCGAGTCCGAAGCTTATTTAAAGACGTCCAGATCGGGCTTGGCAGTTCATGTCCACTACGAAGACTTTCAGAAGGCAGGACAAAGGTAGGTGGTACTCTTGCGCGTCAAAGGTTGCATCTCGCTGAGCTGGCTCATCCACTACTAGATGGAAACCAATTCTTTTATGAGTGAAATTTTACTTGTGCCCTGGTAAAATACGCATCGGACGCCTTTCTTATCATGTCGCCTTTCTCCCACTGGCGTGGCTGAGACCATGAGTCTCCACTGATGTTTGCCGGTACTGAACCATCCTATCAATCATTCGCGAGTTAGAATTATCATCAAAATAGTTGTGGTGAAGCGTAATCATAATTCGATTAAAATACTTCAAAGTATTAAATTGTTATTTAAACGAGTTCTAATAATAAAATAAATCAGTTTCTAAAATGAAAATGTATGAAGTCGTAGAAGTTAACCGATTTCACAGTGAAACCAAAAGTTTGTCATTAAATCAATTTTAATAAAGATTACCCAAGAAACGTTTTAGTCCAGTGTTTCCCAAACATTGTTCTGGCATGGCCCGGTAATTTTCATACTGCTTCTTCGTGACCCACTCAGTACTTTTAAACCTAAGCTGGTTGCATTAAGTAAAATAATACACATTTATTATTAATAAAAATGTTTTACTAATATTATTTCAGTATCGCCTATTTAGTGCGAAGTACGGAGCTTATTTTTTACTAAAGAATTGAAGTTCGTAGAAAATGACGAAAGTTTTATCCTGAGGTCTGGTTTCACTTCAAGAAGACGGGAATGTTGGGACCCCGTATTTAATTTTGATGGCCCGGTACCGGGTAGCGACCTACCAAATGGGAAACGCAGTTTTAGTGATAACATTATTTATATAATAACAACCTTATACTAGAAAAACCAGAAGAAAATTGTCACCAATCCCTTTAAAAAAAATGTATGATTAGTACCGCTTGCTCTACCCCACTATACTGATTTAGGGTATGGTCATGTAGGGAACGCTAGAAGTAAGATACAACCTAACTTTTGTAACCTCTATATTTTGTTTGGCGCGTGCAGTCTTAATCAACCCAGATGTTATCGATGATAGGCTGTTTGGTATATAGCACCAATTTGGCACGAATTCACACAAGGAGGTTCTTTTCCAATGCCCGTTACACGATCGAGGATAAGGAAGCTGGCCCGTTTGCCAAGAGCGATTAACTGCTTCAATCAGATGCCAATCTTTGGTTCTCATTCATTGACTTACAATTATATGGACGTCGGGTCCGCGCTAAAAAGTGTCCGCACTTGTAAGGCGCTAAAATCGTATACAGAGCGCCACACTCCGCTTTAGTCTTCATTTGTTCGACTGACAGCGCGATACTGCGATGACATTACAATTTAAATTTTGAATAGGTTGACTTGGGACATTTTTTTCGTGGTTTTTGTATTAGACCCGTCGTCCATTTATTTGTAAGTCAATGTTCTCATTGGACATTTTTAAGTGCTTAAAAAACTAAATTCATAATTCCCACAGGAGGATTTTTTTCAAGAAAAGATCTGCAACAAGTACATAGGGGTCTCATTCGTTACGTATTTGCAGTTGGGAGAGGGACAGTCCGCGTTAGACGAAAATGTCTATGGTGCAAGTCTAACTGGATCGGAGGAATTGTTCTTTGAGTTTGTTTGACCTTTGTATTAATTATAACAACAAAAAAATATAAGTAAATATTACCAGTAATGAATTAATTAGTTATTTATAAAACTGTACCATCCCTAATGATTTTTTCATTTGAAGGAAGAGATTGCAAACATTCGAGTTCGAGTAGTCAAGTCAAGTAAGTATTCAAGTTTAGAAACACAGAAAAAGAGGTATAGAATAGATGTTGAATGAGATATTATGTAGTAAATTAACATAAAATAAAATCTTGCAACACCACGTACAAGAAATATTAGTAACCTCGCTTTGCCGCTAGATGGCGATAGATTTTGATCCTTACAAAATAAAATAGCGCTATCGAAGTGTTCATTAAATTACCATACAGGTTGCAAAAGTAAATTTAGAAAAGTTCTAGACTTGTGCCTGTTCTGTCCTTAGCGGGAGCGATCCTTGTCAGTTCAATCGGTCAATAAATATTCGAAAAGGTTATGCTAACTCAATTACTGTCCTATTTCGGTAGGAATCATATTTTTCATAGTGAACAATACGGGTTTACTAGTGGTAGATCGACTAGCGATGCGGGGGTAGCGTTACTAAAACACATCTTTGATGCTTGGGAAAGGTCCCAGAACGCTATTGGTGTTTTCTGTGACCTCTCAAAGGCATTTGATTGCGTTGATCATAATACTCTTATTAGGAAGCTGGAACATTACGGTGTAAATGGCAAGGCGTCGAAACTTGTCTCGTCATATCTCAACGGTAGAATTCAGAAAGTAGACATAAATGGAGTGACTTCTTTGGGTTCTCCAGTAAAAATGGGTGTTCCGCAGGGCTCAATACTTGGACCTTTCTTATTTCTGATTTATATTAATGATCTGCCATTCTTTGTTAAGGACCATTGCGAAATAGTGTTGTTTGCTGATGACACATCCTTGATTTTTAAAACAGACAGACATGACATTAACTATGACCGTATTAATGATACCCTCTCTAAGGTAGTTTATTGGTTTAATGCTAACAATTTATTGCTTAATGCCAAGAAGACAAAATGTGTTAAATTTGAATTACCTAACGTAAAATCGACTAGTCCAACCATAGAAATAAACGGAGAAAAGTTAGACCTTGTTAATAAAGCAGTCTTCTTGGGAGTGACCTTAGATAGTAAACTTCAGTGGTTTCCACATATATCGTCCCTGGCCAGCAGATTAAGCTCCGCTGCATACGCAGTCCGCAGAATACGTGAGCTTACCGATGTTAGTACTGCTAGACTAGTTTACTTTAGTTACTTCCATAGTATAATGTCCTACGGGATTCTCATGTGGGGTAAAGCGGCAGATATTCAAACCATATTTGTATTGCAAAAACGAGCGATTCGTTCTGTGTACCGTCTAGGCTCTCGGGTATCTCTCAGAGAAAAGTTTAAGGAGACTGGTATCATGACTGTGGCATCACAGTACATTTACTCAAATATTTTATATGCCCGTAAAAATTTACATAATTTCAATAAGAAAGAAGATATCCATAATATTAACCTTAGAGCTAAGTCCAAACTCATGGTACCACGATTTCGTTTAACCAAGGTAAACAACTCTTTTATGGGGAACTGTATACGTTTTTACAATAAGATTCCGGAGCATATATTAAGTTTATCATTTCCTAAGTTTAAAAACTACATTAAAAATATTTTGATCGAAAAATCATATTACAAAATTGAAGACTACGTGTTAGATAAAGATGTATGGAAAGACGACATGGCTCCAGAATCCACACAAATTTGATTCAAAGTGTATTCCATAGCATTTAAGTTTATTGAAAAGAGCAATCCCTAGAGTTTCTTGCTCGTTCTTCTCAGGGAGGTCAGCGTAGTGAACGAGCAGTAGCTTAAATGTAGCTTAAATGTGACGTTTTCAAGGGTAAATTTATTTTACCTATGGAATAAATAATCTTTGACTTTGACTTTGACTTTGGTCAACTGAACTAGGTCGGTCTTCTTCTAGTTCATTTAGTTCCTTAGTTAGTTCGTCTTGTCCTTGCTCGGACATTGAACGAACGCTCCAAACTAGTAATTTTATTAACATGAACTACTACGGACTTCTAGTATTATGAGGTCAATACTAAACTGGACTAAATACTTAAAAATACAATTTGTATGGAATCAGTACTATTTTATTTTGCTTCATATTTTACAGGTTTAAAGACTGTCATTCTAACTAGAGATGGGAAAAACTGCTTATTTTTTTAAACGTTTAAACGTTATGGTTTTTATAAAAAAAGCGTGCCTTTTTAAACGCTTTTTAATTAGAAGCTAACAAAATCGTTTAGAAAACGTTTAAGCGCATATACTTTTACGTTAAAAAAGCTTGCAACGTTGTGTTGATAGCGAAAAGCAAAAGTAGACCACTAAATCGTTGAAATGGAAAACTGCTTATTTTTTAATGTTTAAAACGTACGTTTAAAAAGCGCTATTCACACGCTTTTTAGTTTGACGTTTAAAAAGTTTTAAGCGCATAGACCAACGCGTGCGCTTAAAATGAAAAACGTACTTATGCGCTTATTTTAAAATGCAGACTTTTTAAAGTGCTATTCGTTTTAACGCCTACCTCTAATTCTAACTAGATATCCTTTTTTTTACAAAATAAGAATTTTAGTTGGAATGATGTGTTTAAAAATCAATATTTAAGTACAACTATTTCATATACTCGTACACGATGGTTAATATTATACATACAGATACCTACCAAAAAATATTACTTTTTGCAAGCTTGTAATATATACGTAATGCAGATACATATTAGAGACTTAGAACGAACTGGGAACGTTCAATCGTGCATCCCACTCGAAATTGTACTAAAAGTAATGAAAGATCGGTATTTGTCCCTCTCGCACCGTTCCTACTGTATAAAAGACAGGTGAACTATCAACGCAGACAGTTCCTAGTTCGAACAGAACTAAAAGGAACGATGAACTATTAAAACCGTGCAAGACGTACTAGTTCATGTCGGTCAGTGTAGAGAATATATTCCTAATAATTCGTAGTTCATGAACTATATAAGCCTAGTAAGTTCTTAAACGTTTGAATATTTATCTCTAAGCAATAAGTAATGTATAATAATAAATAAATTATACTAACCTTAGCAACAGTCACTGCTACTAGCGGCAGTGAGATTCATTTAGGATTAATTGGATAATTAATTGATCCTTCGATCCCAAATCCCTAGTGGAAGGTAATTAAAAAAGTTCGTAGCTAGCGTACAAAGATATTACAGACATACAAGATATGAATAGGCATTTCTCCTAGAAGGCCTAAGTTCACCGACTTCAGTGGTCGAATTTTTTTCTTAATTTCAGGAAAAACATTGAGCGGGAAGGAAAAGAACTCAAACTTACATAATATTCCATTAATTGGGCAACCAGATTTTTAACATTTAATGACATATTTGATCCACCGAATTCAGCTACCCCCGTAATCAGAATAATTTAACAAAAGGCATTAAAAACTAAACTTTATTTATAAAACGACCAGAACAATGCAGACAAATATCACTTTACGACTAATAATTAAAAAAAGTTTTTAGTTTGGCTGTTCAGCCTTTTTTCAATCCCACAAAGTATTCCAGTATCTCTTTTAAAAACAATTTTAGTACGCAATCTGTAGCTACAAAAGCAATCATTTTTTTGGAACCTGTGATTAATAAATATCTTTCATTACTTTATATACATGACGAGGTAATTCATGCAATTCCAAAATCTTTCCTTCCGCTTTTTCGTCGCATATCTCTGTCTATCTTTT
The DNA here is from genome assembly GCF_003589595.1 of Hyposmocoma kahamanoa. NCBI lineage: Eukaryota > Metazoa > Arthropoda > Insecta > Lepidoptera > Cosmopterigidae > Hyposmocoma > Hyposmocoma kahamanoa. The sequence goes on along the minus strand of NW_020653623.1, from coordinate 4,685 downwards.
TCTTTAAACCTTTCATATACAATTCGCTCCTTATCTTTGCTTTTCCAACACGTTCTTTCGATTTCTTGATTTTCAATTTTTCTTTTCTATTTTGATTTTCCTTATTCATTTCCAGCGGGAAGCAAGTAGTAATATAAAATTGTGATAACCAATAATATTAGCTAAACATTAAAAAAAAAGTATGAAATTCTTGCTTTTCAAAGGAAATATGGCTTCGATGGCAGTTTTTTCCGACTTCGGTGGAAGATTTTCTGAATTCGTTGGCATAAAATCCACCGAATGGCCACGGGATTCGGATTTCTTTTTATATATACCGACCGATGTCTGCGACAGTACTTGTAAAACCAATAAACTGTTATTATATTTTAGTTGTTACAACATATATTATAAAAAATATTACATACAACCATAAAATATAGTTTTTGAAATATCATATGTGTGACATATACATCTGATGTGTAGCGCGATTAGTAACAACCACTGAATTCCCGCGTAACCTGGGACACACAGCAATCTTGGTATTATAATAAAACTATTGTCTAGTTTATTGTAAAATTCAGATTATAAGTACTGTCATCTAATGTATGACACATGACCTAAAGTCCAATAGACATACGGTTTCGATTTAAAAAAAAAATGACACTGTGTTGGATTCTGCATTTGGGACACGCCACTGTTGTCAGATTTTAGGCACTTCGGATTATTTTTCCATAAGGTCCGAAAGGTTTATTGGGAAGATTTTGTGCTCGCCAGTTAGCTTTTGACTTATATTATGCACTCTTTTTTTGTACATTTTTGTTTTATAAATAAGTGGAGTTTAGTGCATGGACACAGAAAATTGCGGCTTTGGAGAAATGCCTGAAATTATGTGGAACCGTATCCTTCGCATGACGGGTAAAAGGTTAAAATAAAGCTGTAAAAATATTCACAGTTAGGTTATTAATTTAAGGGTCGACATAACTATCAGAAGTCGACCTTTTTGTGGCTGTTTTTATTGCATGAAAGCTCCTTTCAATTACAAGTACTACCGAGTGGGCAGTATAATATGATAATCTCGTATAAAATGACATTGCCAGATTATGTTCCATAACTAAAATCATTATGGCATCAATTATGTGGCTATGAGTATCTGCATGTGTGCGTTATTAGCATTGAGCAATGGTTATTAGGGAAAAAAATTGGTGCTTAATATTCAAGCTTTCCAAGTAAAAGCAGTTTCAATACTCAGAAATTTTGAGAAGTTATCAATTAATTGAAAAAAATAAGGTATTTAGTTAGTATATTGCAATTTGTAAGTTAAGCGTATATCAAATGTATATAGAATACAAACGTTTTCGGAATATAAAAATGGTTCCATCGAATAAGAAGGAAAAGCATGGATACGATGATTTCTTTTACTTCTATTAAAATAAATCATCGTATATCAAAATATAGTGCCAAAGCACTGTAATTTACGTTTATGTTAAAAAAAAATTTAAGTAGTTTAAAAAACTACCTAGGTGTTTTAATTAAGTATTAATGAACGAGTGCACCCACATTTACTCAATTGCGCTGATGTGATATAATACATTATATTAATAACATGATTTATATAGATGTAATTCTTAATACAATATTTAATATTCAATTTTTTAAATATTTTTCTAAACAAAAAAGTCGTAAAAGCGTATGGTTAGCGACACACTGGCGGTCATTTGTAGATAAACTGTTCAGTTTACTGGACAATAATCGAATTTGTTTTTGAAATTACACAAATTTTTCAAGTAAACTTTTGTAAATCGTTCAACTAAGTAATTGGTGTATTCTCTTTGAGGCAATGATATTAGGACCATATACGTGACATTGAAAAAAGTCTGCAGTCTGCGAACAGTTATGGATAAATCTATACATTAAGTTTGACAAAGCCCAGGACAAATAAAAAAGAAGTCCGTTTTCTATCCAGTGTGTGCGAAATTAAAAAAAAAAATCTTAATTTCATCACGGATGTTGGTTTTGTCATAACATTAGCTTGAGATCCAATATTTCTTCTGATCCAAAAATCCCAACCAGACATGAGATTGCAGTACTACTTATTAATAAATATGTTCTATTTTATGTATAATTTCTTTATAATTAATACATTTTAATTTAGTAAATAATATTTAGATAATCGTATGCAGCGTAAATTGAAATGTTTATAGCGTATTTTTTCTCCTCAATGCGGCCACAACACTGGGCCCGTGTCATTTTCGATGTATATTGTCGGTTAATATTAGGGGTTAAAGTATGAAATTGCCGTTTTATTGCAATAGGTTCTTTGAATTTTCATAGAATCTTCATGGTTTGAGGTTTTCGAATGAAACTTTTTTCAAATGGTTTCTGTGATTTTTTTTTTTTAAATTTGAAACATTTGAATATCGACTTTCAATTGTTTTTGTTATTCAATTTAGACAAGAAAGATGGATACTGCGAAAATTCGAGTGATTTTTGAATACGAGTTCCGACGCGGAACTAACGCGGCAGAAACAGCCCGCAATATCAATGCTGCGTTTGGAGAGGGGTCTACTAATGAACGCACCGTGCGATTTTGGTTTAAACGCTTTCGTGATGGAAATTTCGACTTAAAGAACGAGGCACGAGGAAGACCGCCCACACAGGTGAATAACGATGAATTAAGAGAGATAGTGGAAGCCGATCCTAGCCAAACTACCCAGGAATTAGCGGCATGGTTTAACGTTACCTTACCCACAATATTGACTCACTTGCGTCAAATCAATAAAATAAAAAAATACGAAAAATGGGTGCCTCATGATTTGACTGATCTGCAGAAAGAAACGCGTGTTGAAACTTGTGTTGCCTTGTTGAACCGGTACAGAAATGAAGGAATATTGGATCGAATTGTAACATGTGATGAAAAGTGGATTCTTTATGATAACCGGAAAAGAAAAATGCAATGGCTGACCCCAGGTCAAATGCCACAACAGTGTCCTAAAGCAAAACTTACCAATAAAAAGGTAATGGTAACTGTTTGGTGGTCTCAGCATGGTGTTATTCACTATAGTTTTCTCCGATCTGGTCAAGCAATAACGGCAGATGTCTATTGTGCCGAACTCCGAACCATGTTGACAAAACTAGCAGTAAAACAGCCCCGACTCATGAATCGATCTTCACCATTATTGCTCCACGACAACGCGAGACCTCACACAGCACGAGAAACCATTTTGACCCTTCAGGAACTGCAGTTAGAAACCATTCGTCATCCTCCGTATTCACCAGACCTTGCTCCAACGGACTACCATTTTTTTTCGTGATTTGGACAATTATCTACGTGACAAGAAGTTTTCTTCCCAGGAGGCAGTACAAAATGCTTTCACACAGTTTGTGCAGTCTAGATCGTCGGAGTTCTATCGCAAAGGCATTAATAACCTTCCCATTAGATGGCAGCAATGTATAGATAATAATGGCAACTATTTTGATTAAATAAATTTGTTAAAAATTTAAAAAATAAACAATTTAGATTTTCAGTACAAATCAGCAATTTCATACTTTAACCCCTATTATTATGAATTTTAATGTCTACTTACATGTTGAAACTGAACTCGGTAATCTCTTTTTATGCAATTGAAGATTTCTGTGAAAGTTGTAACGTCACAAATTTAGAAGCTTTCAAATTATATTAAAGTTTACGTAATTTCCATAAATCTAATTTCGCAACCCAGAAATAGATTACAGTTATTAAAGTAATTCTTGATATTTGCGACGGTTGTCCAACATTCATGGAATTATTGAGGTAATTGAATTTTGTTTAGTCATTAATTACAATGTTTGAAATTATTGCAAAATGTACAAATACAATTTATGTACTTTAAAATTTAATGCAATTGTTATTATATTGCTTTTGTGTTAATAACTTTGTTTTCTTATGCACGTAAGCCCGTTTATTTTCTTCAATGTGTCCTGTACGTAGGTTTGCTGGTTTTTTTTAAGAAATAAGCAGAATCTTTTGTTTGTGTTCTCCTTTTATTAAATGTGAATTGTGTGTGTCCTGTACAATAACTGATTAAATAAATAAAATTCTACGTTCAAGGTAAAGTGTATCTTTAACATGGTTTAGGGTTTTTGGGAATACATACGATAGCAATTGCAAGTGCGTCACAATGGTCCCTAGAGTGCGGCATGCAATCCATACTGGTTATTGTAATTCCACTAACTTTATATTACAGTTATGATAATATTTTTGTTGGACCTTGTCCCCAGCATTGTGTTCAAAACATCCTTTGAGAAGTGGCTATACAGACTATATGCTTGGCTTCGTGGGTACAAAAGTTCACCAATGTTGGGGTTCTTCGTCGAATAGGAAAAAAGTTGAAAATACTCTGAACTGTAAAGGGAAGAAAGCTGCAGTATTTTGGGCACGTAATGAGGGACAATAGATACCGAATTCTTCAACTAATAACCCAGGGAAAATCCAAGAAAAGGAAAACCTCGTGGTTGAGGAATCTGTGAGACTCGTTCCGCTTTAGCACACGTTTCCTATTTCATGCTGTAGTTTCAAAAATGAGAATAGCCATGATGGTCGCCAATCTTCGTAGAGTAACGGCACACTAAGAAAAAGAAGAATAATATTTGTTATTTTGCTAAAATCTAGTTTCAATGGCAAGTGAGTTTCAATAGAGTGTCAGTGGAATGGCTGTGTTGCCATAAAA
>NW_020653622.1:1133697-1140307 GCF_003589595.1 Hyposmocoma kahamanoa | reverse complement strand
AAAGGGGCTTGGTTTATTCAACCGTTTTATGTTAGGGCTGCAGTTTACACTTTTTCCAGGGCGACGTTTTTGAATGAGGTTAAAGGTTTTTAATAGTTCAAATCTTTTTTAGTATGTGCGTTCCTTTGTAATTAAAATTTAAATATATTTTTATGCTCTGTAATTTGTATAGTTTACTGTAATCAAAGTACGATTAAAATGTTTAGTTAAAGTGTATCAATATTCATTGTCATATGGGAATATCCGGGATGATAGATATGAGATTTTGAATTTATTATTTTGCACTTATAAATGCTCACATATTACGAAAAATAATATAAATCAGGAGATCTCTGTGCATTTCCAATATCAAGACTGATATTAGATTTTTTTAAAGGTTTCCAAATATATTAATCTGTTTTGTATTTATGTATTGGTATGGAATTAATATCTGTGATTTCGATGTAGGTGAATCTAAAACGTGTATTTAACACTATCACAACACAATCGTTAACAACATCATCAAAATATACAAACAAACAGGTAGTCTGAAGAAAGCAAAGCAAAATTAGGCAAGACTTATGAATACACCACTTAAATGAGTCTAATTACATGAGATATTTGAGCTATTGTATGATTTATAGGCAGAAAAATAACATATGACGGTGTAATGTAACTTTTGGTTGATTTCCGCTTTTTCTACTGCCGCACCCCTTAATGCTGCAGCGATGCATTTTTAACAATACTTAATTGATCTCACTGTCAATATTTTTGTCCATTTCATTACGATTCATGCGACTAATTGTCTAAACCATTTGGCCAAACATTGGTTTGACATGTGATGTACTTCCCTTTGACAACCGGAAACGGTTATCAAATGGTACTACAGAAATGGCAAAATGAGGACAGTTGGCATTTAAGATGACGTTACGTATTTTCGATTCCCGTGTTTACATAAATTAATGTAGTGCTATTTCTTTTGGCTTACGACAGCATGCAGTGGTTAAACAAACATTTTAATGTTTATGTTTTCAACGTCTAAATGCATCATATACAAATAATGTCTGATTTATATATATCAATATAAAATGTCCTTTGGTTTCCATAGTCTAAGATCTACACATATATCATAAACCATTTTTACAAAGTGTTCAAAAACCGCAAATTACGACCAGTATAAATAAACTGTTTTGTTAGAACAAATTTCTTATCTGTGAAAATGTTATTATTGTATAATAATAAAATCGACTTTATTATTACATTCAAATTTCGAAAATCTCTGAAAAAGAAAACGATGTAATTCGAACTCAATTCTAATATCAGTCGAGATGAAGTTTTATTCGAAATGAAATGTCAATAGCGAACAATTTTGACAAATTTCACACGTTACTTGATATCGAACGATATGACAGTTAGGGCCGACTCTATTTTATCTATGAATTAAAAATAAAAACTACGGTTGTGTGACATGCGTGAGAAAAGTTTTTATTTGCCGCCATTTCGCCAGTCTTAACATGCGGTTCTTGAACACATCATGGAGAGCTTATAATATGTACCCACTTCACCTAGCTATCGACGTGAGCGTTTTCAATACCGTCAGGCTATGGGTGACCGCCTGCGTTCTGGCACCAATTTGTCCCTCGTCCTTCCACAACACAGTTCCCAAAAATATTCGAACTCGTTCACAGTAAAGGCTGCCCGTATGTGGAACCTTCTCCCGGTCGAGGTCAGACAGTCGCCTTCGGTTCGGGTTTTCAAGGGTGGTCTTTTGAAGTTTTGGGATTGTTCAAACTCTTTTCATTTCAATTCAATCAAGTTCATTTACATTTGATATATTTATTTATAGTTTTATTTTGTGCATTCATTTTATTATAGACTTTGTATGTATTAATGTATCAACATTACTTAAATTATATATGTATTCGTATGTACATTTGATTTATTAAATTTATACAATACAATACAATACAAAAATTCTTTATTGTACACCAAAAAAAGAAACAAATACAATACAATTAAATTAAAAATAAGCGGTGGTACAATGGGCGGTCTTATCGCTTTAAGCGATTTCTGCCAGACAACCATTTATCTGTGTCTTTATTGAGTATAGTATATTCCATTTCTTTACTTATCTATTTTTAGTGCCACCAAAAACCCAAAAACCAACTTTCCTCTCAGATTTTCAAAGGTTAGTTGGAAGAAATCTCTTTATGGGATAAGCTCGCCTTTGTACACAAATATTTAAATTGTTTCTGAAAATTTGTATGTTACTTGTGCTACAATAAAGTGTTTAAGTAAATAAAATAAATATGTGTATAGATAAAGCAGTGTACGTAACTGTAGATAATTAGGCATTAAAATACGAGTGTATTGGGTTTCATAAAAACATCACACGAGTTTTTTAATGCCAATTTATCTACAGTTACATACACTGCTTCATTATGTAACAGTCACATAAACTACTATTGACTGCAGACCTTGATAAATGTGTTTTTTTACATAATTTACTAAGATCTATATAATATAATAGATATTTATTTCAAGCATAAAAACCCATATACAACAGAATCATTAAATATAAATAATAATACGGTACATACTTAACAAATAAAACTTTATACCAAATTTTACGATTGGATATAAAGAAATCAATAAAATAAAATAAACTAAATTAACTAGCCATCATCTGATATTGTCACTGCAGTGCACGGTAATCCAGTGTCGAAAAATAAAACCGATTACGCCCTCCACTAGCGCAATCAATATTGATTTTTTGCTAATCTCGCAGGCGAGTCCAAAAAGTGGGTATAAGAGTTCTGATGATGGCATAGAAATCGGGTACACCCACCCCAGCGAACATGCCCGACGCACTGCAGAAGCGAGTCAGGTTCATTAGATTTTTAGGCTTATTTTGTTGTTCCTAATCCGAATGTCCTAGATCTCTGTGAGGTATCCATAAACCCTGGATTTATGAATGGGTGCTGGTGAAGGTTTGTTATTGCACTAATACAAATTTCATGCTTTAATTTTTCAGATTCTTGCCTACGGGATCGTATATAAATGCAAACGATATAGAACCGAAGGACCTAGCGTCAATGATGAACGACCTTATCCATGACAAAAACAAATACTACGAGTATTTCAAATGGCACAAATACTACAGTATACACGAACCCAATCAGAGTGCAGATACTAATAGTCTCTGTGCACTATGTGCTTTTCTCAATGACGTAAAATATAAGGGTATAACCAGCGTGTACACACGTTTTACTTGGTTTTTTAAGGCTTAATATAAACATTAAATTCCGTACCTCAGTAGCATTACACCGTAAGCGCCATTTTTGTAATTTTACGGGGGAAGCGATTTTGTGTCGAAAAGCAGTTTGTACGACAATTAAGTTTGCTCCAAATGTTATTAAATGTCATTTAAATGTGAATGTTTTTTAATATTTTCAGCATTTACTGATTGTGGATGTAACGAAAGAGAGGGTACTGTCCTGGCGTCAAGAATTTTGTATTTTTCGGATAAATATTTGCCCTCTATGTCACGTATGATATGTTCATGTCTCTGTGCACTCCACCAACTCCATTAACACGGTTGTCTTCCTTCGGACCGACACAACCTATGTTGCTCGCGAGGTCAGCGTCTACCAGCGTGGCTGAACTGCCATCACCTAGTATTGCGTATGTTTCCACGCTGCCCCTAAGGGCCACTCACGATAACCGGAACGATTTTAAGAAATATGAATGGTAGGTGATGGTGGTGGCCTGTATATGTTAATATTCTCGTGAACTAATGGAGGTTGTGATGAGGGCGTTTCAACCGATGTGTAAGGTTGTGAAATTATTGTATTTTGTGTTGCTTGTATAGGTGTAGACAAAAAGGCGTCGTGGAGGAGTGTGTGGTGCCGACGCTTGCAGCTAGCTACTAACGCTATAAGGCTTGGCTTTACACAGGTTCCACGTGTGCGCGAACTTGCTGAGGCACCTGTAGCATACTCTGCGTTCTAATATCCAGTGCCGTTTACTACGTGCCGGTAATTGTATAAAAGCAGGACATTGTACGATAGAATGATGATATTGGTTACAAAATAAACAATTCTCAAACGAAAGTGGTGGTTTTAACTTGAATGTGTTTTACATTTTTATTGAATTGATATTCAATTATTTTTTGTGAAATTATTCCACTAGCTTGTTACAATTATTAATACAAAAATCGAACACTCGGAAAAAAATCCTTCGATCCTGCCGGATTCGAACCGACGTCTTCTAGCTTACCGTGTCAGACGTTATACCAACTAAGCCACGGAACGAACCAGCGGACCTCACGAAATTTTCCCTGTGCTTACATCGTATCTTTGTATTTGGTGTTTTCAACGACTTTTTAGTCGTAGCGCCATCTCAAAGTTTTATCACCGAGTTAGATATCTTAAAGTTACCAGCCCTGGCGAGAGATGTCGCTATTCAATGTATTTTACATTTTTATTGAATTGATATTCAATTATGTTTTGTGAAATTATTCCACTAGTTTGTTACAATTATTAATACAAAAATCGAACACTTAGAAAAAAACCCTTCAATCCGGCCGGATTCGAACCTTTTTTTTTTATTTTTGAATGTGTTTGTTGTATGAATATTTTCAAATGACATTGGCAATGATTTCGAACCAGAAGGAATTTTGGATTCAAACGAACAAAAAGAGTGATTTTCAAAGCCAAATTTATTGTGTAATTTAGATTCTTGCTCCACAAACTGCGATAACAACATGATTTTCGGCGTCTGCACATCGGCGTGTCCGTGAGCGAAGTCCGACCACCTCATTCTCATATTAGGATGGAGTTTTGCTACAACAGTGTAGAACATTTCAGGTGAATATAAAAATTCCTCACGATTGAGTAGGCGGACGGTCGCTACGTTATTGCGCAGATGAGTGACCATCGTGTTCAATTCTTTGAGCTCACCACTCACTCTGGGCAGCGCCCTCAATGAACTGAGCTCTCGGAGTGCGAACATCTCCGGGCAGGCAGATTCCTGTTCCAGAGCGTCCATCACAATATTTGGCTCATCGCCTACATTTTTTGGTAAAAAATGGAGCAGACTATATCAATGGGTTAAAGGTTGGGTGCTAACAACGAGTGAGAACGGCAATAAGTAGCATGTATGGTGATATGGCATGTTTCAAAATAGGCCAGAAATAATAATATCAATAACAACTGATTTCGCGCGAGTGCACTGTCACAGTTCGTTTCGATCTTGCATGTATTTTTACGTAATTCGCGGCATATCTTCTATCGTTATATATCGTTTGTGTTTGAGTTAAGATTATTTAAAATGGATGAAGAACGATTTACAGGTGTAGTTAGTAAACTAGTGACTGATTTTCAATTATTTTAAGTATGCAGGAACGAATGTCGAGAACTTCAAAGTGTCTACTATACACTTACCATCACTTACTTAATTTCTATAGTATATTTTGTAATAGATATAATGGATAACATTTGATTTTTGTCTTTTAAAAATTCTTTCAGTCTGTAATAGTACTTGTTTGTTTCCTAAAAAATTTGCTAATACATTTATCTTGACTGTATTTGATAAAAACTGTTTAAATAAATAAATATTGATAATATTAATATGACTAATTTTGTAATTGTATTCCTTTTAACTTAAATAAATATATAAATTCTATACTATAGCAGATATTTTCTTTGGGTAATTACTCGAGACGTGACGAATCAGAGACGCTTTCTTACGAGCGTTTCTTACGAAAAGCAGTACCTAACTTTCCCCTAGTGGACGTACTAAATATGGGTTTTTAATGGCTTAAGCTTATACGGTAGATGGAAAGGCGTATCTAATTCGTCGCTTCGAGAGGACATACTGGGTACGGTATTTCAGTTGTTTATCCCCTTAGAAAAGCGTACCTAACTCGTCTCTCCTTGGGGTACGTACTGTATATGGAAAACCATGATGCGAACTTCGAGCATTTTCTATTTAAACGACTCGTAAATAAGTTTAGACAGGTCGTTGAAATGTTTTACAAATTCACTGATAAGATCTCCCTTTCGACATCCGCATGTACTCGGCGCGACTCCGCGTCTGCAATATAATTGTCCACTGAACTAATATAGGATGCGAAGATGAATAAGCCTCTCTTTTCACATCACTGCTAGATGGCTCAGATCATTCAGGTGTGGGAATGGAACACCCCCATCCTGTTTACATAACAAATCGCAGTAGAATTATCAATGCGAAGCAGTATTCAAACCAAAAAATGCTGCAGTTAGTTCGAGATAATTAATGTGCTCGGCGAGCTCTTGGCTGGACCACAAGCCGCTTGCCGTTTGACCTGAACAACTGACGCCCCAACCAGTGCGAGACGCATCTGAATATATTTCCAGTTAGTACTCTCCGATCCTGATGGGTCGTCTGTCGTCGAAAGAATATTTGCAATTTTTTGAAATGTGACATTTATTACTATTTGTAACGTTTGTTGTAATACAATTACATAATAATGTGAAATTTACAAGATAATAAATAAATCTAAATCTATTAAACTATAATTTACATAGATTACAAATAATAATTATTAGGGGTTAAAGTATGAAATTGCCGTTTTATTGCAATAGGTTCT